>NW_026777639.1:0-164632 GCF_028023285.1 Balaenoptera ricei
TATTATCTTTTTAAGCTGTTCCTTAAAACACTAGTGCTTAGGAAATCTATTGGAGGCAGAAGCAGTCAAGGGTAGCCTAGGGTTAGGGTTAGGCTTAGGGTTAGGGTTAGGGTACGGCTTAGGGTACGGGTTCGGGGAGGGGTCCGTGTACGGTGTAGGGTATGGGTTAGGGTTAGGGTTAGGGTTAGTGTTAGGGTTAGGGCTCGGTTTAGGGTACGGGTTAGGTTTAGGGTACGTGTTAGGTTTAGGGTAGGGGTTAGGGTTAGGGTACGCGTTAGGGTTAGGGTAGTTATTAAACCTATCCCACTCTCTAGATACCCCTTAGCAAGTAAAGGAATATTATTTGGGGGTCCAGCCATGGAGAAGAATTTAGACACTAGGATAAGATAAGGAACACACCCATTATAAAGAAATCACGTTAGGATTCTCTTTTTAAGCTGTTCCTTAAAACACTAGTGCTTAGGAAATCTATTGGAGGCAGAAGCAGTCAAGGGTAGCCTAGGGTAAGGGTTAGGCTTAGGGTTAGGGTTAGGGTACGGCTTAGGGTACGGGTTCGGGGAGGGGTCCGTGTACGGTGTAGGGTATGGTTTAGGGTTAGGGTTAGGGTTAGTGTTAGGTTTAGGGCTCATTTTAGGGTATGGGTTAGGATTAGAGTACGTGTTAGGTTTAGGGTAGGGGTTAGGGTTAGGGTACGCGTTAGGGTTAGGGTAGTTATTAAACCTATCCCACTCTCTAGATACCCCTTAGCACGTAAAGGAATATTATTTGGGGGTCCAGCCATGGAGAAGAGTTTAGACACTAGGATAAGATAAGGAACACACCCATTATAAAGAAATCACATTAGGATTCTCTTTTTAAGCTGTTCCTTAAAACACTAGTGCTTAGGAAATCTATTGGAGGCAGAAGCAGTCAAGGGTAGCCTAGGGTTAGGGTTAGGCTTAGGGTTAGGGTTAGGGTACGGCTTAGGGTACGGGTTCGGGGAGGGGTCCGTGTACGGTGTAGGGTATGGGTTAGGGTTAGGGTTAGGGTTAGTGTTAGGGTTAGGGCTCATTTTAGGGAACGGGTTAGGATTAGAGTACGTGTTAGGTTTAGGGTAGGGGTTAGGGTTAGGGTACGCGTTAGGGTTAGGGTAGTTATTAAACCTATCCCACTCTCTAGATACCCCTTAGCAAGTAAAGGAATATTATTTGGGGGTCCAGCCATGGAGAAGAATTTAGACACTAGGATAAGATAAGGAACACACCCATTATAAAGAAATCACGTTAGGATTCTCTTTTTAAGCTGTTCCTTAAAACACTAGTGCTTAGGAAATCTATTGGAGGCAGAAGCAGTCAAGGGTAGCCTAGGGTTAGGGTTAGGCTTAGGGTTAGGGTTAGGGTACGGCTTAGGGTACGGGTTCGGGGAGGGGTCCGTGTACGGTGTAGGGTATGGGTTAGGGTTAGGGTTAGGGTTAGTGTTAGGGTTAGGGCTCATTTTAGGGAACGGGTTAGGATTAGAGTACGTGTTAGGTTTAGGGTAGGGGTTAGGGTTAGGGTACGCGTTAGGGTTAGGGTAGTTATTAAACCTATCCCACTCTCTAGATACCCCTTAGCAAGTAAAGGAATATTATTTGGGGGTCCAGCCATGGAGAAGAATTTAGACACTAGGATAAGATAAGGAACACACCCATTATAAAGAAATCACGTTAGGATTCTCTTTTTAAGCTGTTCCTTAAAACACTAGTGCTTAGGAAATCTATTGGAGGCAGAAGCAGTCAAGGGTAGCCTAGGGTTAGGGTTAGGCTTAGGGTTAGGGTTAGGGTACGGCTTAGGGTACGGGTTCGGGGAGGGGTCCGTGTACGGTGTAGGGTATGGGTTAGGGTTAGGGTTAGTGTTAGGGTTAGGGCTCGGTTTAGGGTACAGGTTAGGTTTAGGGTACGTGTTAGGTTTAGGGTAGGGGTTAGGGTTAGGGTACGCGTTAGGGTTAGGGTAGTTATTAAACCTATCCCACTCTCTAGATACCCCTTAGCAAGTAAAGGAATATTATTTGGGGGTCCAGCCATGGAGAAGAATTTAGACACTAGGATAAGATAAGGAACACACCCATTATAAAGAAATCACGTTAGGATTCTCTTTTTAAGCTGTTCCTTAAAACACTAGTGCTTAGGAAATCTATTGGAGGCAGAAGCAGTCAAGGGTAGCCTAGGGTAAGGGTTAGGCTTAGGGTTAGGGTTAGGGTACGGCTTAGGGTACGGGTTCGGGGAGGGGTCCGTGTACGGTGTAGGGTATGGTTTAGGGTTAGGGTTAGGGTTAGTGTTAGGTTTAGGGCTCATTTTAGGGTATGGGTTAGGATTAGAGTACGTGTTAGGTTTAGGGTAGGGGTTAGGGTTAGGGTACGCGTTAGGGTTAGGGTAGTTATTAAACCTATCCCACTCTCTAGATACCCCTTAGCACGTAAAGGAATATTATTTGGGGGTCCAGCCATGGAGAAGAGTTTAGACACTAGGATAAGATAAGGAACACACCCATTATAAAGAAATCACATTAGGATTCTCTTTTTAAGCTGTTCCTTAAAACACTAGTGCTTAGGAAATCTATTGGAGGCAGAAGCAGTCAAGGGTAGCCTAGGGTTAGGGTTAGGCTTAGGGTTAGGGTTAGGGTACGGCTTAGGGTACGGGTTCGGGGAGGGGTCCGTGTACGGTGTAGGGTATGGGTTAGGGTTAGGGTTAGGTTTAGTGTTAGGGTTAGGGCTCATTTTAGGGAACGGGTTAGGATTAGAGTACGTGTTAGGTTTAGGGTAGGGGTTAGGGTTAGGGTACGCGTTAGGGTTAGGGTAGTTATTAAACCTATCCCACTCTCTAGATACCCCTTAGCAAGTAAAGGAATATTATTTGGGGTCCAGCCATGGAGAAGAATTTAGACACTAGGATAAGATAAGGAACACACCCATTATAAAGAAATCACGTTAGGATTCTCTTTTTAAGCTGTTCCTTAAAACACTAGTGCTTAGGAAATCTATTGAGGCAGAAGCAGTCAAGGGTAGCCTAGGGTTAGGGTTAGGCTTAGGGTTAGGGTTAGGGTACGGCTTAGGGTACGGGTTCGGGGAGGGGTCCGTGTACGGTGTAGGGTATGGGTTAGGGTTAGTGTTAGGGTTAGTGTTAGGGTTAGGGCTCATTTTAGGGAACGGGTTAGGATTAGAGTACGTGTTAGGTTTAGGGTAGGGGTTAGGGTTAGGGTACGCGTTAGGGTTAGGGTAGTTATTAAACCTATCCCACTCTCTAGATACCCCTTAGCAAGTAAAGGAATATTATTTGGGGGTCCAGCCATGGAGAAGAATTTAGACACTAGGATAAGATAAGGAACACACCCATTATAAAGAAATCACGTTAGGATTATCTTTTTAAGCTGTTCCTTAAAACACTAGTGCTTAGGAAATCTATTGGAGGCAGAAGCAGTCAAGGGTAGCCTAGGGTTAGGGTTAGGCTTAGGGTTAGGGTTAGGGTACGGCTTAGGGTACGGGTTCGGGGAGGGGTCCGTGTACGGTGTAGGGTATGGGTTAGGTTAGGGTTAGGGTTAGTGTTAGGGTTAGGGCTCGGTTTAGGGTACGGGTTAGGTTTAGGGTACGTGTTAGGTTTAGGGTAGGGGTTAGGGTTAGGGTACGCGTTAGGGTTAGGGTAGTTATTAAACCTATCCCACTCTCTAGATACCCCTTAGCAAGTAAAGGAATATTATTTGGGGGTCCAGCCATGGAGAAGAATTTAGACACTAGGATAAGATAAGGAACACACCCATTATAAAGAAATCACGTTAGGATTCTCTTTTTAAGCTGTTCCTTAAAACACTAGTGCTTAGGAAATCTATTGGAGGCAGAAGCAGTCAAGGGTAGCCTAGGGTAAGGGTTAGGCTTAGGGTTAGGGTTAGGGTACGGCTTAGGGTACGGGTTCGGGGAGGGGTCGTTACGTGTAGGTGTAGGGTATGGTTTAGGGTTAGGGTTAGGGTTAGTGTTAGGTTTAGGGCTCATTTTAGGGTATGGGTTAGGATTAGAGTACGTGTTAGGTTTAGGGTAGGGGTTAGGGTTAGGGTACGCGTTAGGGTTAGGGTAGTTATTAAACCTATCCCACTCTCTAGATACCCCTTAGCACGTAAAGGAATATTATTTGGGGGTCCAGCCATGGAGAAGAGTTTAGACACTAGGATAAGATAAGGAACACACCCATTATAAAGAAATCACATTAGGATTCTCTTTTTAAGCTGTTCCTTAAAACACTAGTGCTTAGGAAATCTATTGGAGGCAGAAGCAGTCAAGGGTAGCCTAGGGTTAGGGTTAGGCTTAGGGTTAGGGTTAGGGTACGGCTTAGGGTACGGGTTCGGGGAGGGGTCCGTGTACGGTGTAGGGTATGGGTTAGGGGTTAGGGTTAGGGTTAGTGTTAGGGTTAGGGCTCATTTTAGGGAACGGGTTAGGATTAGAGTACGTGTTAGGTTTAGGGTAGGGGTTAGGGTTAGGGTACGCGTTAGGGTTAGGGTAGTTATTAAACCTATCCCACTCTCTAGATACCCCTTAGCAAGTAAAGGAATATTATTTGGGGGTCCAGCCATGGAGAAGAATTTAGACACTAGGATAAGATAAGGAACACACCCATTATAAAGAAATCACGTTAGGATTCTCTTTTTAAGCTGTTCCTTAAAACACTAGTGCTTAGGAAATCTATTGGAGGCAGAAGCAGTCAAGGGTAGCCTAGGGTTAGGGTTAGGCTTAGGGTTAGGGTTAGGGTACGGCTTAGGGTACGGGTTCGGGGAGGGGTCCGTGTACGGTGTAGGGTATGGGTTAGGGTTAGGGTTAGGGTTAGTGTTAGGGTTAGGGCTCATTTTAGGGAACGGGTTAGGATTAGAGTACGTGTTAGGTTTAGGGTAGGGGTTAGGGTTAGGGTACGCGTTAGGGTTAGGGTAGTTATTAAACCTATCCCACTCTCTAGATACCCCTTAGCAAGTAAAGGAATATTATTTGGGGGTCCAGCCATGGAGAAGAATTTAGACACTAGGATAAGATAAGGAACACACCCATTATAAAGAAATCACGTTAGGATTATCTTTTTAAGCTGTTCCTTAAAACACTAGTGCTTAGGAAATCTATTGGAGGCAGAAGCAGTCAAGGGTAGCCTAGGGTTAGGGTTAGGCTTAGGGTTAGGGTTAGGGTACGGCTTAGGGTACGGGTTCGGGGAGGGGTCCGTGTACGGTGTAGGGTATGGGTTAGGGTTAGGGTTAGGGTTAGTGTTAGGGTTAGGGCTCGGTTTAGGGTACGGGTTAGGTTTAGGGTACGTGTTAGGTTTAGGGTAGGGGTTAGGGTTAGGATACGCGTTAGGGTTAGGGTAGTTATTAAACCTATCCCACTCTCTAGATACCCGTTAGCACGTAAAGGAATATTATTTGGGGGTCCAGCCATGGAGAAGAGTTTAGACACTAGGATAAGATAAGGAACACACCCATTATAAAGAAATCACATTAGGATTCTCTTTTAAGTTGTTCCTTAAAACACTATTGCTTAGGAAATCTATTGGAGGCAGAAGCAGTCAAGGGTAGCCTAGGGTTAGGGTTAGGCTTAGGGTTAGGGTTAGGGTACGGCTTAGGTATGGGTTCGGGGAGGGGTCCGTGTACGGTGTAGGGTATGGGTTAGGGTTAGGGTTAGGGTTAGTGTTAGGGTTAGGGCTCGTTTAGGGTACGGGTTAGGATTAGGGTACGTGTTAGGTTTAGGGTAGGGGTTAGGGTTAGGATACGTGTTAGGGTTAGGGTAGTTATTAAACCTATCCCACTCTCTAGATACCCCTTAGCACGTAAAGGAATAATTATTTGGGGGTCCCAGCCATGGAGAAGAGTTTAGACACTAGGATAAGATAAGGAACACACCCATTATACAGAAATCACATTAGGATTCTCTTTTTAAGCTGTTCCTTAAAACACTAGTGCTTAGGAAATCTATTGGAGGCAGAAGCAGTCAAGGGTAGCCTAGGGTTAGGGTTAGGCTTAGGGTTAGGGTTAGGGTACGGCTTAGGGTACGGGTTCGGGGAGGGGTCCGTGTACGGTGTAGGGTATGGGTTAGGGTTAGGGTTAGGGTTAGTGTTAGGGTTAGGGCTCGGTTTAGGGTACGGGTTAGGATTAGGGTACGTGTTAGGGTTAGGGTAGGGGTTAGGGTTAGGGTACGCGTTAGGGTTAGGGTAGTTATTAAACCTATCCCACTCTCTAGATACCCCTTAGCACGTAAAGGAATATTATTTGGGGGTCCAGCCATGGAGAAGAGTTTAGACACTAGGATAAGATAAGGAACACACCCATTATAAAGAAATCACATTAGGATTCTCTTTTTAAGCTGTTCCTTAAAACACTAGTGCTTAGGAAATCTATTGGAGGCAGAAGCAGTCAAGGGTAGCCTAGGGTTAGGGTTAGGCTTAGGGTTAGGGTTAGGGTACGGCTTAGGGTACGGGTTCGGGGAGGGGTCCGTGTACGGTGTAGGGTATGGTTTAGGGTTAGGGTTAGGGTTAGTGTTAGGTTTAGGGCTCATTTTAGGGTATGGGTTAGGATTAGAGTACGTGTTAGGTTTAGGGTAGGGGTTAGGGTTAGGGTACGCGTTAGGGTTAGGGTAGTTATTAAACCTATCCCACTCTCTAGATACCCCTTAGCACGTAAAGGAATATTATTTGGGGGTCCAGCCATGGAGAAGAGTTTAGACACTAGGATAAGATAAGGAACACACCCATTATAAAGAAATCACATTAGGATTCTCTTTTTAAGCTGTTCCTTAAAACACTAGTGCTTAGGAAATCTATTGGAGGCAGAAGCAGTCAAGGGTAGCCTAGGGTTAGGGTTAGGCTTAGGGTTAGGGTTAGGGTACGGCTTAGGGTACGGGTTCGGGGAGGGGTCCGTGTACGGTGTAGGGTATGGGTTAGGGTTAGGGTTAGGGTTAGTGTTAGGGTTAGGGCTCATTTTAGGGAACGGGTTAGGATTAGAGTACGTGTTAGGTTTAGGGTAGGGGTTAGGGTTAGGGTACGCGTTAGGGTTAGGGTAGTTATTAAACCTATCCCACTCTCTAGATACCCCTTAGCAAGTAAAGGAATATTATTTGGGGGTCCAGCCATGGAGAAGAATTTAGACACTAGGATAAGATAAGGAACACACCCATTATAAAGAAATCACGTTAGGATTCTCTTTTTAAGCTGTTCCTTAAAACACTAGTGCTTAGGAAATCTATTGGAGGCAGAAGCAGTCAAGGGTAGCCTAGGGTTAGGGTTAGGCTTAGGGTTAGGGTTAGGGTACGGCTTAGGGTACGGGTTCGGGGAGGGGTCCGTGTACGGTGTAGGGTATGGGTTAGGGTTAGGGTTAGGGTTAGTGTTAGGGTTAGGGCTCATTTTAGGGAACGGGTTAGGATTAGAGTACGTGTTAGGTTTAGGGTAGGGGTTAGGGTTAGGTACGCGTTAGGGTTAGGGTAGTTATTAAACCTATCCCACTCTCTAGATACCCCTTAGCAAGTAAAGGAATATTATTTGGGGGTCCAGCCATGGAGAAGAATTTAGACACTAGGATAAGATAAGGAACACACCCATTATAAAGAAATCACGTTAGGATTATCTTTTTAAGCTGTTCCTTAAAACACTAGTGCTTAGGAAATCTATTGGAGGCAGAAGCAGTCAAGGGTAGCCTAGGGTTAGGGTTAGGCTTAGGGTTAGGGTTAGGGTACGGCTTAGGGTACGGGTTCGGGGAGGGGTCCGTGTACGGTGTAGGGTATGGGTTAGGGTTAGGGTTAGGGTTAGTGTTAGGGTTAGGGCTCGGTTTAGGGTACGGGTTAGGTTTAGGGTACGTGTTAGGTTTAGGGTAGGGGTTAGGGTTAGGGTACGCGTTAGGGTTAGGGTAGTTATTAAACCTATCCCACTCTCTAGATACCCCTTAGCAAGTAAAGGAATATTATTTGGGGGTCCAGCCATGGAGAAGAATTTAGACACTAGGATAAGATAAGGAACACACCCATTATAAAGAAATCACGTTAGGATTCTCTTTTTAAGCTGTTCCTTAAAACACTAGTGCTTAGGAAATCTATTGGAGGCAGAAGCAGTCAAGGGTAGCCTAGGGTAAGGGTTAGGCTTAGGGTTAGGGTTAGGGTACGGCTTAGGGTACGGGTTCGGGGAGGGGTCCGTGTACGGTGTAGGGTATGGTTTAGGGTTAGGGTTAGGGTTAGTGTTAGGTTTAGGGCTCATTTTAGGGTATGGGTTAGGATTAGAGTACGTGTTAGGTTTAGGGTAGGGGTTAGGGTTAGGGTACGCGTTAGGGTTAGGGTAGTTATTAAACCTATCCCACTCTCTAGATACCCCTTAGCACGTAAAGGAATATTATTTGGGGGTCCAGCCATGGAGAAGAGTTTAGACACTAGGATAAGATAAGGAACACACCCATTATAAAGAAATCACATTAGGATTCTCTTTTTAAGCTGTTCCTTAAAACACTAGTGCTTAGGAAATCTATTGGAGGCAGAAGCAGTCAAGGGTAGCCTAGGGTTAGGGTTAGGCTTAGGGTTAGGGTTAGGGTACGGCTTAGGGTACGGGTTCGGGGAGGGGTCCGTGTACGGTGTAGGGTATGGGTTAGGGTTAGGGTTAGGGTTAGTGTTAGGGTTAGGGCTCATTTTAGGGAACGGGTTAGGATTAGAGTACGTGTTAGGTTTAGGGTAGGGGTTAGGGTTAGGGTACGCGTTAGGGTTAGGGTAGTTATTAAACCTATCCCACTCTCTAGATACCCCTTAGCAAGTAAAGGAATATTATTTGGGGGTCCAGCCATGGAGAAGAATTTAGACACTAGGATAAGATAAGGAACACACCCATTATAAAGAAATCACGTTAGGATTCTCTTTTTAAGCTGTTCCTTAAAACACTAGTGCTTAGGAAATCTATTGGAGGCAGAAGCAGTCAAGGGTAGCCTAGGGTTAGGGTTAGGCTTAGGGTTAGGGTTAGGGTACGGCTTAGGGTACGGGTTCGGGGAGGGGTCCGTGTACGGTGTAGGGTATGGGTTAGGGTTAGGGTTAGGGTTAGTGTTAGGGTTAGGGCTCGGTTTAGGGTACGGGTTAGGTTTAGGGTACGTGTTAGGTTTAGGGTAGGGGTTAGGGTTAGGGTACGCGTTAGGGTTAGGGTAGTTATTAAACCTATCCCACTCTCTAGATACCCCTTAGCACGTAAAGGAATATTATTTGGGGGTCCAGCCATGGAGAAGAGTTTAGACACTAGGATAAGATAAGGAACACACCCATTATAAAGAAATCACATTAGGATTCTCTTTTTAAGCTGTTCCTTAAAACACTAGTGCTTAGGAAATCTATTGGAGGCAGAAGCAGTCAAGGGTAGCCTAGGGTTAGGGTTAGGCTTAGGGTTAGGGTTAGGGTACGGCTTAGGGTACGGGTTCGGGGAGGGGTCCGTGTACGGTGTAGGGTATGGGTTAGGGTTAGGGTTAGGGTTAGTGTTAGGGTTAGGGCTCATTTTAGGGAACGGGTTAGGATTAGAGTACGTGTTAGGTTTAGGGTAGGGGTTAGGGTTAGGGTACGCGTTAGGGTTAGGGTAGTTATTAAACCTATCCCACTCTCTAGATACCCCTTAGCAAGTAAAGGAATATTATTTGGGGGTCCAGCCATGGAGAAGAATTTAGACACTAGGATAAGATAAGGAACACACCCATTATAAAGAAATCACGTTAGGATTCTCTTTTTAAGCTGTTCCTTAAAACACTAGTGCTTAGGAAATCTATTGGAGGCAGAAGCAGTCAAGGGTAGCCTAGGGTTAGGGTTAGGCTTAGGGTTAGGGTTAGGGTACGGCTTAGGGTACGGGTTCGGGGAGGGGTCCGTGTACGGTGTAGGGTATGGGTTAGGGTTAGGGTTAGGGTTAGTGTTAGGGTTAGGGCTCGGTTTAGGGTACGGGTTAGGTTTAGGGTACGTGTTAGGTTTAGGGTAGGGGTTAGGGTTAGGGTACGCGTTAGGGTTAGGGTAGTTATTAAACCTATCCCACTCTCTAGATACCCCTTAGCAAGTAAAGGAATATTATTTGGGGGTCCAGCCATGGAGAAGAATTTAGACACTAGGATAAGATAAGGAACACACCCATTATAAAGAAATCACGTTAGGATTCTCTTTTTAAGCTGTTCCTTAAAACACTAGTGCTTAGGAAATCTATTGGAGGCAGAAGCAGTCAAGGGTAGCCTAGGGTAAGGGTTAGGCTTAGGGTTAGGGTTAGGGTACGGCTTAGGGTACGGGTTCGGGGAGGGGTCCGTGTACGGTGTAGGGTATGGTTTAGGGTTAGGGTTAGGGTTAGTGTTAGGTTTAGGGCTCATTTTAGGGTATGGGTTAGGATTAGAGTACGTGTTAGGTTTAGGGTAGGGGTTAGGGTTAGGGTACGCGTTAGGGTTAGGGTAGTTATTAAACCTATCCCACTCTCTAGATACCCCTTAGCACGTAAAGGAATATTATTTGGGGGTCCAGCCATGGAGAAGAGTTTAGACACTAGGATAAGATAAGGAACACACCCATTATAAAGAAATCACATTAGGATTCTCTTTTTAAGCTGTTCCTTAAAACACTAGTGCTTAGGAAATCTATTGGAGGCAGAAGCAGTCAAGGGTAGCCTAGGGTTAGGGTTAGGCTTAGGGTTAGGGTTAGGGTACGGCTTAGGGTACGGGTTCGGGGAGGGGTCCGTGTACGGTGTAGGGTATGGGTTAGGGTTAGGGTTAGGGTTAGTGTTAGGGTTAGGGCTCATTTTAGGGAACGGGTTAGGATTAGAGTACGTGTTAGGTTTAGGGTAGGGGTTAGGGTTAGGGTACGCGTTAGGGTTAGGGTAGTTATTAAACCTATCCCACTCTCTAGATACCCCTTAGCAAGTAAAGGAATATTATTTGGGGGTCCAGCCATGGAGAAGAATTTAGACACTAGGATAAGATAAGGAACACACCCATTATAAAGAAATCACGTTAGGATTCTCTTTTTAAGCTGTTCCTTAAAACACTAGTGCTTAGGAAATCTATTGGAGGCAGAAGCAGTCAAGGGTAGCCTAGGGTTAGGGTTAGGCTTAGGGTTAGGGTTAGGGTACGGCTTAGGGTACGGGTTCGGGGAGGGGTCCGTGTACGGTGTAGGGTATGGGTTAGGGTTAGGGTTAGGGTTAGTGTTAGGGTTAGGGCTCATTTTAGGGAACGGGTTAGGATTAGAGTACGTGTTAGGTTTAGGGTAGGGGTTAGGGTGTTAGGGTACGCGTTAGGGTTAGGGTAGTTATTAAACCTATCCCACTCTCTAGATACCCCTTAGCAAGTAAAGGAATATTATTTGGGGTCCAGCCATGGAGAAGAATTTAGACACTAGGATAAGATAAGGAACACACCCATTTAAAGAAATCACGTTAGGATTCTCTTTTTAAGCTGTTCCTTAAAACACTAGTGCTTAGGAAATCTATTGGAGGCAGAAGCAGTCAAGGGTAGCCTAGGGTTAGGGTTAGGCTTAGGGTTAGGGTTAGGGTACGGCTTAGGGTACGGGTTCGGGGAGGGGTCCGTGTACGGTGTAGGGTATGGTTTAGGGTTAGGGTTAGGGTTAGTGTTAGGTTTAGGGCTCATTTTAGGGTATGGGTTAGGATTAGAGTACGTGTTAGGTTTAGGGTAGGGGTTAGGGTTAGGGTACGCGTTAGGGTTAGGGTAGTTATTAAACCTATCCCACTCTCTAGATACCCCTTAGCACGTAAAGGAATATTATTTGGGGGTCCAGCCATGGAGAAGAGTTTAGACACTAGGATAAGATAAGGAACACACCCATTATAAAGAAATCACATTAGGATTCTCTTTTTAAGCTGTTCCTTAAAACACTAGTGCTTAGGAAATCTATTGGAGGCAGAAGCAGTCAAGGGTAGCCTAGGGTTAGGGTTAGGCTTAGGGTTAGGGTTAGGGTACGGCTTAGGGTACGGGTTCGGGGAGGGGTCCGTGTACGGTGTAGGGTATGGGTTAGGGTTAGGGTTAGGGTTAGTGTTAGGGTTAGGGCTCATTTTAGGGAACGGGTTAGGATTAGAGTACGTGTTAGGTTTAGGGTAGGGGTTAGGGTTAGGGTACGCGTTAGGGTTAGGGTAGTTATTAAACCTATCCCACTCTCTAGATACCCCTTAGCAAGTAAAGGAATATTATTTGGGGGTCCAGCCATGGAGAAGAATTTAGACACTAGGATAAGATAAGGAACACACCCATTATAAAGAAATCACGTTAGGATTCTCTTTTTAAGCTGTTCCTTAAAACACTAGTGCTTAGGAAATCTATTGGAGGCAGAAGCAGTCAAGGGTAGCCTAGGGTTAGGGTTAGGCTTAGGGTTAGGGTTAGGGTACGGCTTAGGGTACGGGTTCGGGGAGGGGTCCGTGTACGGTGTAGGGTATGGGTTAGGGTTAGGGTTAGGGTTAGTGTTAGGGTTAGGGCTCGGTTTAGGGTACGGGTTAGGTTTAGGGTACGTGTTAGGTTTAGGGTAGGGGTTAGGGTTAGGGTACGCGTTAGGGTTAGGGTAGTTATTAAACCTATCCCACTCTCTAGATACCCCTTAGCACGTAAAGGAATATTATTTGGGGGTCCAGCCATGGAGAAGAGTTTAGACACTAGGATAAGATAAGGAACACACCCATTATAAAGAAATCACATTAGGATTCTCTTTTTAAGCTGTTCCTTAAAACACTAGTGCTTAGGAAATCTATTGGAGGCAGAAGCAGTCAAGGGTAGCCTAGGGTTAGGGTTAGGCTTAGGGTTAGGGTTAGGGTACGGCTTAGGGTACGGGTTCGGGGAGGGGTCCGTGTACGGTGTAGGGTATGGGTTAGGGTTAGGGTTAGGGTTAGTGTTAGGGTTAGGGCTCATTTTAGGGAACGGGTTAGGATTAGAGTACGTGTTAGGTTTAGGGTAGGGGTTAGGGTTAGGGTACGCGTTAGGGTTAGGGTAGTTATTAAACCTATCCCACTCTCTAGATACCCCTTAGCAAGTAAAGGAATATTATTTGGGGGTCCAGCCATGGAGAAGAATTTAGACACTAGGATAAGATAAGGAACACACCCATTATAAAGAAATCACGTTAGGATTCTCTTTTTAAGCTGTTCCTTAAAACACTAGTGCTTAGGAAATCTATTGGAGGCAGAAGCAGTCAAGGGTAGCCTAGGGTTAGGGTTAGGCTTAGGGTTAGGGTTAGGGTACGGCTTAGGGTACGGGTTCGGGGAGGGGTCCGTGTACGGTGTAGGGTATGGGTTAGGGTTAGGGTTAGGGTTAGTGTTAGGGTTAGGGCTCGGTTTAGGGTACGGGTTAGGTTTAGGGTACGTGTTAGGTTTAGGGTAGGGGTTAGGGTTAGGGTACGCGTTAGGGTTAGGGTAGTTATTAAACCTATCCCACTCTCTAGATACCCCTTAGCAAGTAAAGGAATATTATTTGGGGGTCCAGCCATGGAGAAGAATTTAGACACTAGGATAAGATAAGGAACACACCCATTATAAAGAAATCACGTTAGGATTCTCTTTTTAAGCTGTTCCTTAAAACACTAGTGCTTAGGAAATCTATTGGAGGCAGAAGCAGTCAAGGGTAGCCTAGGGTAAGGGTTAGGCTTAGGGTTAGGGTTAGGGTACGGCTTAGGGTACGGGTTCGGGGAGGGGTCCGTGTACGGTGTAGGGTATGGTTTAGGGTTAGGGTTAGGGTTAGTGTTAGGTTTAGGGCTCATTTTAGGGTATGGGTTAGGATTAGAGTACGTGTTAGGTTTAGGGTAGGGGTTAGGGTTAGGGTACGCGTTAGGGTTAGGGTAGTTATTAAACCTATCCCACTCTCTAGATACCCCTTAGCACGTAAAGGAATATTATTTGGGGGTCCAGCCATGGAGAAGAGTTTAGACACTAGGATAAGATAAGGAACACACCCATTATAAAGAAATCACATTAGGATTCTCTTTTTAAGCTGTTCCTTAAAACACTAGTGCTTAGGAAATCTATTGGAGGCAGAAGCAGTCAAGGGTAGCCTAGGGTTAGGGTTAGGCTTAGGGTTAGGGTTAGGGTACGGCTTAGGGTACGGGTTCGGGGAGGGGTCCGTGTACGGTGTAGGGTATGGGTTAGGGTTAGGGTTAGGGTTAGTGTTAGGGTTAGGGCTCATTTTAGGGAACGGGTTAGGATTAGAGTACGTGTTAGGTTTAGGGTAGGGGTTAGGGTTAGGGTACGCGTTAGGGTTAGGGTAGTTATTAAACCTATCCCACTCTCTAGATACCCCTTAGCAAGTAAAGGAATATTATTTGGGGGTCCAGCCATGGAGAAGAATTTAGACACTAGGATAAGATAAGGAACACACCCATTATAAAGAAATCACGTTAGGATTCTCTTTTTAAGCTGTTCCTTAAAACACTAGTGCTTAGGAAATCTATTGGAGGCAGAAGCAGTCAAGGGTAGCCTAGGGTTAGGGTTAGGCTTAGGGTTAGGGTTAGGGTACGGCTTAGGGTACGGGTTCGGGGAGGGGTCCGTGTACGGTGTAGGGTATGGGTTAGGGTTAGGGTTAGGGTTAGTGTTAGGGTTAGGGCTCATTTTAGGGAACGGGTTAGGATTAGAGTACGTGTTAGGTTTAGGGTAGGGGTTAGGGTTAGGGTACGCGTTAGGGTTAGGGTAGTTATTAAACCTATCCCACTCTCTAGATACCCCTTAGCAAGTAAAGGAATATTATTTGGGGGTCCAGCCATGGAGAAGAATTTAGACACTAGGATAAGATAAGGAACACACCCATTATAAAGAAATCACGTTAGGATTATCTTTTTAAGCTGTTCCTTAAAACACTAGTGCTTAGGAAATCTATTGGAGGCAGAAGCAGTCAAGGGTAGCCTAGGGTTAGGGTTAGGCTTAGGGTTAGGGTTAGGGTACGGCTTAGGGTACGGGTTCGGGGAGGGGTCCGTGTACGGTGTAGGGTATGGGTTAGGGTTAGGGTTAGGGTTAGTGTTAGGGTTAGGGCTCGGTTTAGGGTACGGGTTAGGTTTAGGGTACGTGTTAGGTTTAGGGTAGGGGTTAGGGTTAGGGTACGCGTTAGGGTTAGGGTAGTTATTAAACCTATCCCACTCTCTAGATACCCCTTAGCAAGTAAAGGAATATTATTTGGGGGTCCAGCCATGGAGAAGAATTTAGACACTAGGATAAGATAAGGAACACACCCATTATAAAGAAATCACGTTAGGATTCTCTTTTTAAGCTGTTCCTTAAAACACTAGTGCTTAGGAAATCTATTGGAGGCAGAAGCAGTCAAGGGTAGCCTAGGGTAAGGGTTAGGCTTAGGGTTAGGGTTAGGGTACGGCTTAGGGTACGGGTTCGGGGAGGGGTCCGTGTACGGTGTAGGGTATGGTTTAGGGTTAGGGTTAGGGTTAGTGTTAGGTTTAGGGCTCATTTTAGGGTATGGGTTAGGATTAGAGTACGTGTTAGGTTTAGGGTAGGGGTTAGGGTTAGGGTACGCGTTAGGGTTAGGGTAGTTATTAAACCTATCCCACTCTCTAGATACCCCTTAGCACGTAAAGGAATATTATTTGGGGGTCCAGCCATGGAGAAGAGTTTAGACACTAGGATAAGATAAGGAACACACCCATTATAAAGAAATCACATTAGGATTCTCTTTTTAAGCTGTTCCTTAAAACACTAGTGCTTAGGAAATCTATTGGAGGCAGAAGCAGTCAAGGGTAGCCTAGGGTTAGGGTTAGGCTTAGGGTTAGGGTTAGGGTACGGCTTAGGGTACGGGTTCGGGGAGGGGTCCGTGTACGGTGTAGGGTATGGGTTAGGGTTAGGGTTAGGGTTAGTGTTAGGGTTAGGGCTCATTTTAGGGAACGGGTTAGGATTAGAGTACGTGTTAGGTTTAGGGTAGGGGTTAGGGTTAGGGTACGCGTTAGGGTTAGGGTAGTTATTAAACCTATCCCACTCTCTAGATACCCCTTAGCAAGTAAAGGAATATTATTTGGGGGTCCAGCCATGGAGAAGAATTTAGACACTAGGATAAGATAAGGAACACACCCATTATAAAGAAATCACGTTAGGATTCTCTTTTTAAGCTGTTCCTTAAAACACTAGTGCTTAGGAAATCTATTGGAGGCAGAAGCAGTCAAGGGTAGCCTAGGGTTAGGGTTAGGCTTAGGGTTAGGGTTAGGGTACGGCTTAGGGTACGGGTTCGGGGAGGGGTCCGTGTACGGTGTAGGGTATGGGTTAGGGTTAGGGTTAGGGTTAGTGTTAGGGTTAGGGCTCATTTTAGGGAACGGGTTAGGATTAGAGTACGTGTTAGGTTTAGGGTAGGGGTTAGGGTTAGGGTACGCGTTAGGGTTAGGGTAGTTATTAAACCTATCCCACTCTCTAGATACCCCTTAGCAAGTAAAGGAATATTATTTGGGGGTCCAGCCATGGAGAAGAATTTAGACACTAGGATAAGATAAGGAACACACCCATTATAAAGAAATCACGTTAGGATTCTCTTTTTAAGCTGTTCCTTAAAACACTAGTGCTTAGGAAATCTATTGGAGGCAGAAGCAGTCAAGGGTAGCCTAGGGTTAGGGTTAGGCTTAGGGTTAGGGTTAGGGTACGGCTTAGGGTACGGGTTCAGGGAGGGGTCCGTGTACGGTGTAGGGTATGGGTTAGGGTTAGGGTTAGGGTTAGTGTTAGGGTTAGGGCTCGGTTTAGGGTACGGGTTAGGTTTAGGGTACGTGTTAGGTTTAGGGTAGGGGTTAGGGTTAGGGTACGCGTTAGGGTTAGGGTAGTTATTAAACCTATCCCACTCTCTAGATACCCCTTAGCAAGTAAAGGAATATTATTTGGGGGTCCAGCCATGGAGAAGAATTTAGACACTAGGATAAGATAAGGAACACACCCATTATAAAGAAATCACGTTAGGATTCTCTTTTTAAGCTGTTCCTTAAAACACTAGTGCTTAGGAAATCTATTGGAGGCAGAAGCAGTCAAGGGTAGCCTAGGGTAAGGGTTAGGCTTAGGGTTAGGGTTAGGGTACGGCTTAGGGTACGGGTTCGGGGAGGGGTCCGTGTACGGTGTAGGGTATGGTTTAGGGTTAGGGTTAGGGTTAGTGTTAGGTTTAGGGCTCATTTTAGGGTATGGGTTAGGATTAGAGTACGTGTTAGGTTTAGGGTAGGGGTTAGGGTTAGGGTACGCGTTAGGGTTAGGGTAGTTATTAAACCTATCCCACTCTCTAGATACCCCTTAGCACGTAAAGGAATATTATTTGGGGGTCCAGCCATGGAGAAGAGTTTAGACACTAGGATAAGATAAGGAACACACCCATTATACAGAAATCACATTAGGATTCTCTTTTTAAGCTGTTCCTTAAAACACTAGTGCTTAGGAAATCTATTGGAGGCAGAAGCAGTCAAGGGTAGCCTAGGGTTAGGGTTAGGCTTAGGGTTAGGGTTAGGGTACGGCTTAGGGTACGGGTTCGGGGAGGGGTCCGTGTACGGTGTAGGGTATGGGTTAGGGTTAGGGTTAGGGTTAGTGTTAGGGTTAGGGCTCGGTTTAGGGTACGGGTTAGGATTAGGGTACGTGTTAGGGTTAGGGTAGGGGTTAGGGTTAGGGTACGCGTTAGGGTTAGGGTAGTTATTAAACCTATCCCACTCTCTAGATACCCCTTAGCACGTAAAGGAATATTATTTGGGGGTCCAGCCATGGAGAAGAGTTTAGACACTAGGATAAGATAAGGAACACACCCATTATAAAGAAATCACATTAGGATTCTCTTTTTAAGCTGTTCCTTAAAACACTAGTGCTTAGGAAATCTATTGGAGGCAGAAGCAGTCAAGGGTAGCCTAGGGTTAGGGTTAGGCTTAGGGTTAGGGTTAGGGTACGGCTTAGGGTACGGGTTCGGGGAGGGGTCCGTGTACGGTGTAGGGTATGGTTTAGGGTTAGGGTTAGGGTTAGTGTTAGGTTTAGGGCTCATTTTAGGGTATGGGTTAGGATTAGAGTACGTGTTAGGTTTAGGGTAGGGGTTAGGGTTAGGGTACGCGTTAGGGTTAGGGTAGTTATTAAACCTATCCCACTCTCTAGATACCCCTTAGCACGTAAAGGAATATTATTTGGGGGTCCAGCCATGGAGAAGAGTTTAGACACTAGGATAAGATAAGGAACACACCCATTATAAAGAAATCACATTAGGATTCTCTTTTTAAGCTGTTCCTTAAAACACTAGTGCTTAGGAAATCTATTGGAGGCAGAAGCAGTCAAGGGTAGCCTAGGGTTAGGGTTAGGCTTAGGGTTAGGGTTAGGGTACGGCTTAGGGTACGGGTTCGGGGAGGGGTCCGTGTACGGTGTAGGGTATGGGTTAGGGTTAGGGTTAGGGTTAGTGTTAGGGTTAGGGCTCATTTTAGGGAACGGGTTAGGATTAGAGTACGTGTTAGGTTTAGGGTAGGGGTTAGGGTTAGGGTACGCGTTAGGGTTAGGGTAGTTATTAAACCTATCCCACTCTCTAGATACCCCTTAGCAAGTAAAGGAATATTATTTGGGGGTCCAGCCATGGAGAAGAATTTAGACACTAGGATAAGATAAGGAACACACCCATTATAAAGAAATCACGTTAGGATTCTCTTTTTAAGCTGTTCCTTAAAACACTAGTGCTTAGGAAATCTATTGGAGGCAGAAGCAGTCAAGGGTAGCCTAGGGTTAGGGTTAGGCTTAGGGTTAGGGTTAGGGTACGGCTTAGGGTACGGGTTCGGGGAGGGGTCCGTGTACGGTGTAGGGTATGGGTTAGGGTTAGGGTTAGGGTTAGTGTTAGGGTTAGGGCTCGGTTTAGGGTACGGGTTAGGTTTAGGGTACGTGTTAGGTTTAGGGTAGGGGTTAGGGTTAGGGTACGCGTTAGGGTTAGGGTAGTTATTAAACCTATCCCACTCTCTAGATACCCCTTAGCAAGTAAAGGAATATTATTTGGGGGTCCAGCCATGGAGAAGAATTTAGACACTAGGATAAGATAAGGAACACACCCATTATAAAGAAATCACGTTAGGATTCTCTTTTTAAGCTGTTCCTTAAAACACTAGTGCTTAGGAAATCTATTGGAGGCAGAAGCAGTCAAGGGTAGCCTAGGGTAAGGGTTAGGCTTAGGGTTAGGGTTAGGGTACGGCTTAGGGTACGGGTTCGGGGAGGGGTCCGTGTACGGTGTAGGGTATGGTTTAGGGTTAGGGTTAGGGTTAGTGTTAGGTTTAGGGCTCATTTTAGGGTATGGGTTAGGATTAGAGTACGTGTTAGGTTTAGGGTAGGGGTTAGGGTTAGGGTACGCGTTAGGGTTAGGGTAGTTATTAAACCTATCCCACTCTCTAGATACCCCTTAGCACGTAAAGGAATATTATTTGGGGGTCCAGCCATGGAGAAGAGTTTAGACACTAGGATAAGATAAGGAACACACCCATTATAAAGAAATCACATTAGGATTCTCTTTTTAAGCTGTTCCTTAAAACACTAGTGCTTAGGAAATCTATTGGAGGCAGAAGCAGTCAAGGGTAGCCTAGGGTTAGGGTTAGGCTTAGGGTTAGGGTTAGGGTACGGCTTAGGGTACGGGTTCGGGGAGGGGTCCGTGTACGGTGTAGGGTATGGGTTAGGGTTAGGGTTAGGGTTAGTGTTAGGGTTAGGGCTCATTTTAGGGAACGGGTTAGGATTAGAGTACGTGTTAGGTTTAGGGTAGGGGTTAGGGTTAGGGTACGCGTTAGGGTTAGGGTAGTTATTAAACCTATCCCACTCTCTAGATACCCCTTAGCAAGTAAAGGAATATTATTTGGGGGTCCAGCCATGGAGAAGAATTTAGACACTAGGATAAGATAAGGAACACACCCATTATAAAGAAATCACGTTAGGATTCTCTTTTTAAGCTGTTCCTTAAAACACTAGTGCTTAGGAAATCTATTGGAGGCAGAAGCAGTCAAGGGTAGCCTAGGGTTAGGGTTAGGCTTAGGGTTAGGGTTAGGGTACGGCTTAGGGTACGGGTTCGGGGAGGGGTCCGTGTACGGTGTAGGGTATGGGTTAGGGTTAGGGTTAGGGTTAGTGTTAGGGTTAGGGCTCATTTTAGGGAACGGGTTAGGATTAGAGTACGTGTTAGGTTTAGGGTAGGGGTTAGGGTTAGGGTACGCGTTAGGGTTAGGGTAGTTATTAAACCTATCCCACTCTCTAGATACCCCTTAGCAAGTAAAGGAATATTATTTGGGGGTCCAGCCATGGAGAAGAATTTAGACACTAGGATAAGATAAGGAACACACCCATTATAAAGAAATCACGTTAGGATTCTCTTTTTAAGCTGTTCCTTAAAACACTAGTGCTTAGGAAATCTATTGGAGGCAGAAGCAGTCAAGGGTAGCCTAGGGTTAGGGTTAGGCTTAGGGTTAGGGTTAGGGTACGGCTTAGGGTACGGGTTCGGGGAGGGGTCCGTGTACGGTGTAGGGTATGGGTTAGGGTTAGGGTTAGGGTTAGTGTTAGGGTTAGGGCTCGGTTTAGGGTACGGGTTAGGTTTAGGGTACGTGTTAGGTTTAGGGTAGGGGTTAGGGTTAGGGTACGCGTTAGGGTTAGGGTAGTTATTAAACCTATCCCACTCTCTAGATACCCCTTAGCAAGTAAAGGAATATTATTTGGGGGTCCAGCCATGGAGAAGAATTTAGACACTAGGATAAGATAAGGAACACACCCATTATAAAGAAATCACGTTAGGATTCTCTTTTTAAGCTGTTCCTTAAAACACTAGTGCTTAGGAAATCTATTGGAGGCAGAAGCAGTCAAGGGTAGCCTAGGGTAAGGGTTAGGCTTAGGGTTAGGGTTAGGGTACGGCTTAGGGTACGGGTTCGGGGAGGGGTCCGTGTACGGTGTAGGGTATGGTTTAGGGTTAGGGTTAGGGTTAGTGTTAGGTTTAGGGCTCATTTTAGGGTATGGGTTAGGATTAGAGTACGTGTTAGGTTTAGGGTAGGGGTTAGGGTTAGGGTACGCGTTAGGGTTAGGGTAGTTATTAAACCTATCCCACTCTCTAGATACCCCTTAGCACGTAAAGGAATATTATTTGGGGGTCCAGCCATGGAGAAGAGTTTAGACACTAGGATAAGATAAGGAACACACCCATTATAAAGAAATCACATTAGGATTCTCTTTTTAAGCTGTTCCTTAAAACACTAGTGCTTAGGAAATCTATTGGAGGCAGAAGCAGTCAAGGGTAGCCTAGGGTTAGGGTTAGGCTTAGGGTTAGGGTTAGGGTACGGCTTAGGGTACGGGTTCGGGGAGGGGTCCGTGTACGGTGTAGGGTATGGGTTAGGGTTAGGGTTAGGGTTAGTGTTAGGGTTAGGGCTCATTTTAGGGAACGGGTTAGGATTAGAGTACGTGTTAGGTTTAGGGTAGGGGTTAGGGTTAGGGTACGCGTTAGGGTTAGGGTAGTTATTAAACCTATCCCACTCTCTAGATACCCCTTAGCAAGTAAAGGAATATTATTTGGGGGTCCAGCCATGGAGAAGAATTTAGACACTAGGATAAGATAAGGAACACACCCATTATAAAGAAATCACGTTAGGATTCTCTTTTTAAGCTGTTCCTTAAAACACTAGTGCTTAGGAAATCTATTGGAGGCAGAAGCAGTCAAGGGTAGCCTAGGGTTAGGGTTAGGCTTAGGGTTAGGGTTAGGGTACGGCTTAGGGTACGGGTTCGGGGAGGGGTCCGTGTACGGTGTAGGGTATGGGTTAGGGTTAGGGTTAGGGTTAGTGTTAGGGTTAGGGCTCATTTTAGGGAACGGGTTAGGATTAGAGTACGTGTTAGGTTTAGGGTAGGGGTTAGGGTTAGGGTACGCGTTAGGGTTAGGGTAGTTATTAAACCTATC
Source organism: Balaenoptera ricei (assembly GCF_028023285.1). Classification (NCBI taxonomy): domain Eukaryota; kingdom Metazoa; phylum Chordata; class Mammalia; order Artiodactyla; family Balaenopteridae; genus Balaenoptera; species Balaenoptera ricei. The sequence continues at coordinate 21,819 of NW_026777639.1, forward strand.
CCACTCTCTAGATACCCCTTAGCAAGTAAAGGAATATTATTTGGGGGTCCAGCCATGGAGAAGAATTTAGACACTAGGATAAGATAAGGAACACACCCATTATAAAGAAATCACGTTAGGATTATCTTTTTAAGCTGTTCCTTAAAACACTAGTGCTTAGGAAATCTATTGGAGGCAGAAGCAGTCAAGGGTAGCCTAGGGTTAGGGTTAGGCTTAGGGTTAGGGTTAGGGTACGGCTTAGGGTACGGGTTCGGGGAGGGGTCCGTGTACGGTGTAGGGTATGGGTTAGGGTTAGGGTTAGGGTTAGTGTTAGGGTTAGGGCTCGGTTTAGGGTACGGGTTAGGTTTAGGGTACGTGTTAGGTTTAGGGTAGGGGTTAGGGTTAGGATACGCGTTAGGGTTAGGGTAGTTATTAAACCTATCCCACTCTCTAGATACCCGTTAGCACGTAAAGGAATATTATTTGGGGGTCCAGCCATGGAGAAGAGTTTAGACACTAGGATAAGATAAGGAACACACCCATTATAAAGAAATCACATTAGGATTCTCTTTTTAAGCTGTTCCTTAAAACACTATTGCTTAGGAAATCTATTGGAGGCAGAAGCAGTCAAGGGTAGCCTAGGGTTAGGGTTAGGCTTAGGGTTAGGGTTAGGGTACGGCTTAGGGTATGGGTTCGGGGAGGGGTCCGTGTACGGTGTAGGGTATGGGTTAGGGTTAGGGTTAGGGTTAGTGTTAGGGTTAGGGCTCGGTTTAGGGTACGGGTTAGGATTAGGGTACGTGTTAGGTTTAGGGTAGGGGTTAGGGTTAGGATACGTGTTAGGGTTAGGGTAGTTATTAAACCTATCCCACTCTCTAGATACCCCTTAGCACGTAAAGGAATATTATTTGGGGGTCCAGCCATGGAGAAGAGTTTAGACACTAGGATAAGATAAGGAACACACCCATTATACAGAAATCACATTAGGATTCTCTTTTTAAGCTGTTCCTTAAAACACTAGTGCTTAGGAAATCTATTGGAGGCAGAAGCAGTCAAGGGTAGCCTAGGGTTAGGGTTAGGCTTAGGGTTAGGGTTAGGGTACGGCTTAGGGTACGGGTTCGGGGAGGGGTCCGTGTACGGTGTAGGGTATGGGTTAGGGTTAGGGTTAGGGTTAGTGTTAGGGTTAGGGCTCGGTTTAGGGTACGGGTTAGGATTAGGGTACGTGTTAGGGTTAGGGTAGGGGTTAGGGTTAGGGTACGCGTTAGGGTTAGGGTAGTTATTAAACCTATCCCACTCTCTAGATACCCCTTAGCACGTAAAGGAATATTATTTGGGGGTCCAGCCATGGAGAAGAATTTAGACACTAGGATAAGATAAGGAACACACCCATTATAAAGAAATCACATTAGGATTCTCTTTTTAAGCTGTTCCTTAAAACACTAGAGCTTAGGAAATCTATTGGAAGCAGAAGCAGTCAAGGGTAGCCTAGGGTTAGGGTTAGGCTTAGGGTTAGGGTTAGGGTACGGCTTATGGTACGGGTTCGGGGAGGGGTCCGTGTACGGTGTAGGGTATGGGTTAGGGTTAGGGTTAGGGTTAGTGTTAGGGTTAGGGCTCGGTTTAGGGTACGGGTTACGATTAGGGTACATGTTAGGGTTAGGGTAGGGGTTAGGGTTAGGAAACGCGTTAGGGTTAGGGTTGTTATTAAACCTATCCCATTCTCTAGATACCCCTTAGCACGTAAAGGAATATTATTTGGGGGTCCAGCCATGGAGAAGAGTTTAGACACTAGGATAAGATAAGGAACACACCCATTATACAGAAATCACATTAGGATTCTCTTTTTAAGCTGTTCCTTAAAACACTAGTGCTTAGGAAATCTATTGGAGGCAGAAGCAGTCAAGGGTAGCCTAGGGTTAGGGTTAGGCTTAGGGTTAGGGTTAGGGTACGGCTTAGGGTACGGGTTCGGGGAGGGGTCCGTGTACGGTGTAGGGTATGGGTTAGGGTTAGGGTTAGGGCTAGTGTTAGGGTTAGGGCTCGGTTTAGGGTACGGGTTAGGATTAGGGTACGTGTTAGGGTTAGGGTAGGGGTTAGGGTTAGTATACGCGTTAGGGTTAGGGTTGTTATTAAACCTATCCCATTCTCTAGATACCCCTTAGCACGTAAAGGAATATTATTTGGGGGTCCAGCCATGGAGAAGAGTTTAGACACTAGGATAAGATAAGGAACACACCCATTATACAGAAATCACATTAGGATTCCCTTTTTAAGCTGTTCCTTAAAACACTAGTGCTTAGGAAATCTATTGGAGGCAGAAGCAGTCAAGGGTAGCCTAGGGTTAGGGTTAGGCTTAGGGTTAGGGTTAGGGTACGGCTTAGGGTACGGGTTCGGGGAGGGGTCCGTGTACGGTGTAGGGTATGGGTTAGGGTTAGGGTTAGGGTTAGTGTTAGGGTTAGGGCTCGGTTTAGGGTACGGGTTAGGATTAGGGTACGTGTTAGGGTTAGGGTAGGGGTTAGGGTTAGGATACACTTTAGGGTTAGGGTTGTTATTAAACCTATCCCATTCTCTAGATACCCGTTAGCACGTAAAGGAATATTATTTGGGGGTCCAGCCATGGAGAAGAGTTTAGACACTAGGATAAGATAAGGAACACACCCATTATAAAGAAATCACGTTAGGATTCTCTTTTTAAGCTGTTCCTTAAAACACTAGTGCTTAGGAAATCTATTGGAGGCAGAAGCAGTCAAGGGTAGCCTAGGGTTAGGGTTAGGCTTAGGGTTAGGGTTAGGGTACGGCTTAGGGTACGGGTTCGGGGAGGGGTCCGTGTACGGTGTAGGGTATGGGTTAGGGTTAGGGTTAGGGTTAGTGTTAGGGTTAGGGCTCATTTTAGGGAACGGGTTAGGATTAGAGTACGTGTTAGGTTTAGGGTAGGGGTTAGGGTTAGGGTACGCGTTAGGGTTAGGGTAGTTATTAAACCTATCCCACTCTCTAGATACCCCTTAGCAAGTAAAGGAATATTATTTGGGGGTCCAGCCATGGAGAAGAATTTAGACACTAGGATAAGATAAGGAACACACCCATTATAAAGAAATCACGTTAGGATTCTCTTTTTAAGCTGTTCCTTAAAACACTAGTGCTTAGGAAATCTATTGGAGGCAGAAGCAGTCAAGGGTAGCCTAGGGTTAGGGTTAGGCTTAGGGTTAGGGTTAGGGTACGGCTTAGGGTACGGGTTCGGGGAGGGGTCCGTGTACGGTGTAGGGTATGGGTTAGGGTTAGGGTTAGGGTTAGTGTTAGGGTTAGGGCTCGGTTTAGGGTACGGGTTAGGATTAGGGTACGTGTTAGGGTTAGGGTAGGGGTTAGGGTTAGGGTACGCGTTAGGGTTAGGGTAGTTATTAAACCTATCCCACTCTCTAGATACCCCTTAGCACGTAAAGGAATATTATTTGGGGGTCCAGCCATGGAGAAGAATTTAGACACTAGGATAAGATAAGGAACACACCCATTATAAAGAAATCACATTAGGATTCTCTTTTTAAGCTGTTCCTTAAAACACTAGAGCTTAGGAAATCTATTGGAAGCAGAAGCAGTCAAGGGTAGCCTAGGGTTAGGGTTAGGCTTAGGGTTAGGGTTAGGGTACGGCTTATGGTACGGGTTCGGGGAGGGGTCCGTGTACGGTGTAGGGTATGGGTTAGGGTTAGGGTTAGGGTTAGTGTTAGGGTTAGGGCTCGGTTTAGGGTACGGGTTACGATTAGGGTACATGTTAGGGTTAGGGTAGGGGTTAGGGTTAGGAAACGCGTTAGGGTTAGGGTTGTTATTAAACCTATCCCATTCTCTAGATACCCCTTAGCACGTAAAGGAATATTATTTGGGGGTCCAGCCATGGAGAAGAGTTTAGACACTAGGATAAGATAAGGAACACACCCATTATACAGAAATCACATTAGGATTCTCTTTTTAAGCTGTTCCTTAAAACACTAGTGCTTAGGAAATCTATTGGAGGCAGAAGCAGTCAAGGGTAGCCTAGGGTTAGGGTTAGGCTTAGGGTTAGGGTTAGGGTACGGCTTAGGGTACGGGTTCGGGGAGGGGTCCGTGTACGGTGTAGGGTATGGGTTAGGGTTAGGGTTAGTGTTAGGGTTAGGGCTCGGTTTAGGGTACGGGTTAGGATTAGGGTACGTGTTAGGGTTAGGGTAGGGGTTAGGGTTAGTATACGCGTTAGGGTTAGGGTTGTTATTAAACCTATCCCATTCTCTAGATACCCCTTAGCACGTAAAGGAATATTATTTGGGGGTCCAGCCATGGAGAAGAGTTTAGACACTAGGATAAGATAAGGAACACACCCATTATACAGAAATCACATTAGGATTCCCTTTTTAAGCTGTTCCTTAAAACACTAGTGCTTAGGAAATCTATTGGAGGCAGAAGCAGTCAAGGGTAGCCTAGGGTTAGGGTTAGGCTTAGGGTTAGGGTTAGGGTACGGCTTAGGGTACGGGTTCGGGGAGGGGTCCGTGTACGGTGTAGGGTATGGGTTAGGGTTAGGGTTAGGGTTAGTGTTAGGGTTAGGGCTCGGTTTAGGGTACGGGTTAGGATTAGGGTACGTGTTAGGGTTAGGGTAGGGGTTAGGGTTAGGATACGCTTTAGGGTTAGGGTTGTTATTAAACCTATCCCATTCTCTAGATACCCGTTAGCACGTAAAGGAATATTATTTGGGGGTCCAGCCATGGAGAAGAGTTTAGACACTAGGATAAGATAAGGAACACACCCATTATAAAGAAATCACATTAGGATTCTCTTTTTAAGCTGTTCCTTAAAACACTAGTGCTTAGGAAATCTATTGGAGGCAGAAGCAGTCAAGGGTAGCCTAGGGTTAGGGTTAGGCTTAGGGTTAGGGTTAGGGTACGGCTTAGGGTACGGGTTCGGGGAGGGGTCCGTGTACGGTGTAGGGTATGGGTTAGGGTTAGGGTTAGGGTTAGTGTTAGGGTTAGGGCTCATTTTAGGGAACGGGTTAGGATTAGAGTACGTGTTAGGTTTAGGGTAGGGGTTAGGGTTAGGGTACGCGTTAGGGTTAGGGTAGTTATTAAACCTATCCCACTCTCTAGATACCCCTTAGCAAGTAAAGGAATATTATTTGGGGGTCCAGCCATGGAGAAGAATTTAGACACTAGGATAAGATAAGGAACACACCCATTATAAAGAAATCACGTTAGGATTCTCTTTTTAAGCTGTTCCTTAAAACACTAGTGCTTAGGAAATCTATTGGAGGCAGAAGCAGTCAAGGGTAGCCTAGGGTTAGGGTTAGGCTTAGGGTTAGGGTTAGGGTACGGCTTAGGGTACGGGTTCGGGGAGGGGTCCGTGTACGGTGTAGGGTATGGGTTAGGGTTAGGGTTAGGGTTAGTGTTAGGGTTAGGGCTCATTTTAGGGAACGGGTTAGGATTAGAGTACGTGTTAGGTTTAGGGTAGGGGTTAGGGTTAGGGTACGCGTTAGGGTTAGGGTAGTTATTAAACCTATCCCACTCTCTAGATACCCCTTAGCAAGTAAAGGAATATTATTTGGGGGTCCAGCCATGGAGAAGAATTTAGACACTAGGATAAGATAAGGAACACACCCATTATAAAGAAATCACGTTAGGATTATCTTTTTAAGCTGTTCCTTAAAACACTAGTGCTTAGGAAATCTATTGGAGGCAGAAGCAGTCAAGGGTAGCCTAGGGTTAGGGTTAGGCTTAGGGTTAGGGTTAGGGTACGGCTTAGGGTACGGGTTCGGGGAGGGGTCCGTGTACGGTGTAGGGTATGGGTTAGGGTTAGGGTTAGGGTTAGTGTTAGGGTTAGGGCTCGGTTTAGGGTACGGGTTAGGTTTAGGGTACGTGTTAGGTTTAGGGTAGGGGTTAGGGTTAGGATACGCGTTAGGGTTAGGGTAGTTATTAAACCTATCCCACTCTCTAGATACCCGTTAGCACGTAAAGGAATATTATTTGGGGGTCCAGCCATGGAGAAGAGTTTAGACACTAGGATAAGATAAGGAACACACCCATTATAAAGAAATCACATTAGGATTCTCTTTTTAAGCTGTTCCTTAAAACACTATTGCTTAGGAAATCTATTGGAGGCAGAAGCAGTCAAGGGTAGCCTAGGGTTAGGGTTAGGCTTAGGGTTAGGGTTAGGGTACGGCTTAGGGTATGGGTTCGGGGAGGGGTCCGTGTACGGTGTAGGGTATGGGTTAGGGTTAGGGTTAGGGTTAGTGTTAGGGTTAGGGCTCGGTTTAGGGTACGGGTTAGGATTAGGGTACGTGTTAGGTTTAGGGTAGGGGTTAGGGTTAGGATACGTGTTAGGGTTAGGGTAGTTATTAAACCTATCCCACTCTCTAGATACCCCTTAGCACGTAAAGGAATATTATTTGGGGGTCCAGCCATGGAGAAGAGTTTAGACACTAGGATAAGATAAGGAACACACCCATTATACAGAAATCACATTAGGATTCTCTTTTTAAGCTGTTCCTTAAAACACTAGTGCTTAGGAAATCTATTGGAGGCAGAAGCAGTCAAGGGTAGCCTAGGGTTAGGGTTAGGCTTAGGGTTAGGGTTAGGGTACGGCTTAGGGTACGGGTTCGGGGAGGGGTCCGTGTACGGTGTAGGGTATGGGTTAGGGTTAGGGTTAGGGTTAGTGTTAGGGTTAGGGCTCGGTTTAGGGTACGGGTTAGGATTAGGGTACGTGTTAGGGTTAGGGTAGGGGTTAGGGTTAGGGTACGCGTTAGGGTTAGGGTAGTTATTAAACCTATCCCACTCTCTAGATACCCCTTAGCACGTAAAGGAATATTATTTGGGGGTCCAGCCATGGAGAAGAATTTAGACACTAGGATAAGATAAGGAACACACCCATTATAAAGAAATCACATTAGGATTCTCTTTTTAAGCTGTTCCTTAAAACACTAGTGCTTAGGAAATCTATTGGAAGCAGAAGCAGTCAAGGGTAGCCTAGGGTTAGGGTTAGGCTTAGGGTTAGGGTTAGGGTACGGCTTATGGTACGGGTTCGGGGAGGGGTCCGTGTACGGTGTAGGGTATGGGTTAGGGTTAGGGTTAGGGTTAGTGTTAGGGTTAGGGCTCGGTTTAGGGTACGGGTTACGATTAGGGTACATGTTAGGGTTAGGGTAGGGGTTAGGGTTAGGAAACGCGTTAGGGTTAGGGTTGTTATTAAACCTATCCCATTCTCTAGATACCCCTTAGCACGTAAAGGAATATTATTTGGGGGTCCAGCCATGGAGAAGAGTTTAGACACTAGGATAAGATAAGGAACACACCCATTATACAGAAATCACATTAGGATTCTCTTTTTAAGCTGTTCCTTAAAACACTAGTGCTTAGGAAATCTATTGGAGGCAGAAGCAGTCAAGGGTAGCCTAGGGTTAGGGTTAGGCTTAGGGTTAGGGTTAGGGTACGGCTTAGGGTACGGGTTCGGGGAGGGGTCCGTGTACGGTGTAGGGTATGGGTTAGGGTTAGGGTTAGGGTTAGTGTTAGGGTTAGGGCTCGGTTTAGGGTACGGGTTAGGATTAGGGTACGTGTTAGGGTTAGGGTAGGGGTTAGGGTTAGTATACGCGTTAGGGTTAGGGTTGTTATTAAACCTATCCCATTCTCTAGATACCCCTTAGCACGTAAAGGAATATTATTTGGGGGTCCAGCCATGGAGAAGAGTTTAGACACTAGGATAAGATAAGGAACACACCCATTATACAGAAATCACATTAGGATTCTCTTTTTAAGCTGTTCCTTAAAACACTAGTGCTTAGGAAATCTATTGGAGGCAGAAGCAGTCAAGGGTAGCCTAGGGTTAGGGTTAGGCTTAGGGTTAGGGTTAGGGTACGGCTTAGGGTACGGGTTCGGGGAGGGGTCCGTGTACGGTGTAGGGTATGGGTTAGGGTTAGGGTTAGTGTTAGGGTTAGGGCTCGGTTTAGGGTACGGGTTAGGATTAGGGTACGTGTTAGGGTTAGGGTAGGTGTTAGGGTTAGGGTACGCGTTAGGGTTAGGGTAGTTATTAAACCTATCCCACTCTCTAGATACCCCTTAGCACGTAAAGGAATATTATTTGGGGGTCCAGCCATGGAGAAGAATTTAGACACTAGGATAAGATAAGGAACACACCCATTATAAAGAAATCACATTAGGATTCTCTTTTTAAGCTGTTCCTTAAAACACTAGTGCTTAGGAAATCTATTGGAAGCAGAAGCAGTCAAGGGTAGCCTAGGGTTAGGGTTAGGCTTAGGGTTAGGGTTAGGGTACGGCTTATGGTACGGGTTCGGGGAGGGGTCCGTGTACGGTGTAGGGTATGGGTTAGGGTTAGGGTTAGGGTTAGTGTTAGGGTTAGGGCTCGGTTTAGGGTACGGGTTACGATTAGGGTACATGTTAGGGTTAGGGTAGGGGTTAGGGTTAGGAAACGCGTTAGGGTTAGGGTTGTTATTAAACCTATCCCATTCTCTAGATACCCCTTAGCACGTAAAGGAATATTATTTGGGGGTCCAGCCATGGAGAAGAGTTTAGACACTAGGATAAGATAAGGAACACACCCATTATACAGAAATCACATTAGGATTCTCTTTTTAAGCTGTTCCTTAAAACACTAGTGCTTAGGAAATCTATTGGAGGCAGAAGCAGTCAAGGGTAGCCTAGGGTTAGGGTTAGGCTTAGGGTTAGGGTTAGGGTACGGCTTAGGGTACGGGTTCGGGGAGGGGTCCGTGTACGGTGTAGGGTATGGGTTAGGGTTAGGGTTAGGGTTAGTGTTAGGGTTAGGGCTCGGTTTAGGGTACGGGTTAGGATTAGGGTACGTGTTAGGGTTAGGGTAGGGGTTAGGGTTAGTATACGCGTTAGGGTTAGGGTTGTTATTAAACCTATCCCATTCTCTAGATACCCCTTAGCACGTAAAGGAATATTATTTGGGGGTCCAGCCATGGAGAAGAGTTTAGACACTAGGATAAGATAAGGAACACACCCATTATACAGAAATCACATTAGGATTCTCTTTTTAAGCTGTTCCTTAAAACACTAGTGCTTAGGAAATCTATTGGAGGCAGAAGCAGTCAAGGGTAGCCTAGGGTTAGGGTTAGGCTTAGGGTTAGGGTTAGGGTACGGCTTAGGGTACGGGTTCGGGGAGGGGTCCGTGTACGGTGTAGGGTATGGGTTAGGGTTAGGGTTAGGGTTAGTGTTAGGGTTAGGGCTCGGTTTAGGGTACGGGTTAGGATTAGGGTACGTGTTAGGGTTAGGGTAGGGGTTAGGGTTAGGATACGCGTTAGGGTTAGGGTTGTTATTAAACCTATCCCATTCTCTAGATACCCGTTAGCACGTAAAGGAATATTATTTGGGGGTCCAGCCATGGAGAAGAGTTTAGACACTAGGATAAGATAAGGAACACACCCATTATAAAGAAATCACATTAGGATTCTCTTTTTAAGCTGTTCCTTAAAACACTAGTGCTTAGGAAATCTATTGGAGGCAGAAGCAGTCAAGGGTAGCCTAGGGTTAGGGTTAGGCTTAGGGTTAGGGTTAGGGTACGGCTTAGGGTACGGGTTCGGGGAGGGGTCCGTGTACGGTGTAGGGTATGGGTTAGGGTTAGGGTTAGGGTTAGTGTTAGGGTTAGGGCTCATTTTAGGGAACGGGTTAGGATTAGAGTACGTGTTAGGTTTAGGGTAGGGGTTAGGGTTAGGGTACGCGTTAGGGTTAGGGTAGTTATTAAACCTATCCCACTGTCTAGATACCCCTTAGCAAGTAAAGGAATATTATTTGGGGGTCCAGCCATGGAGAAGAATTTAGACACTAGGATAAGATAAGGAACACACCCATTATAAAGAAATCACGTTAGGATTCTCTTTTTAAGCTGTTCCTTAAAACACTAGTGCTTAGGAAATCTATTGGAGGCAGAAGCAGTCAAGGGTAGCCTAGGGTTAGGGTTAGGCTTAGGGTTAGGGTTAGGGTACGGCTTAGGGTACAGGTTCGGGGAGGGGTCCGTGTACGGTGTAGGGTATGGGTTAGGGTTAGGGTTAGGGCTCATTTTAGGGAACGGGTTAGGATTAGAGTACGTGTTAGGTTTAGGGTAGGGGTTAGGGTTAGGGTACGCGTTAGGGTTAGGGTAGTTATTAAACCTATCCCACTGTCTAGATACCCCTTAGCAAGTAAAGGAATATTATTTGGGGGTCCAGCCATGGAGAAGAATTTAGACACTAGGATAAGATAAGGAACACACCCATTATAAAGAAATCACGTTAGGATTCTCTTTTTAAGCTGTTCCTTAAAACACTAGTGCTTAGGAAATCTATTGGAGGCAGAAGCAGTCAAGGGTAGCCTAGGGTTAGGGTTAGGCTTAGGGTTAGGGTTAGGGTACGGCTTAGGGTACGGGTTCGGGGAGGGGTCCGTGTACGGTGTAGGGTATGGGTTAGGGTTAGGGTTAGGGTTAGTGTTAGGGTTAGGGCTCATTTTAGGGAACGGGTTAGGATTAGAGTACGTGTTAGGTTTAGGGTAGGGGTTAGGGTTAGGGTACGCGTTAGGGTTAGGGTAGTTATTAAACCTATCCCACTCTCTAGATACCCCTTAGCAAGTAAAGGAATATTATTTGGGGGTCCAGCCATGGAGAAGAATTTAGACACTAGGATAAGATAAGGAACACACCCATTATAAAGAAATCACGTTAGGATTCTCTTTTTAAGCTGTTCCTTAAAACACTAGTGCTTAGGAAATCTATTGGAGGCAGAAGCAGTCAAGGGTAGCCTAGGGTTAGGGTTAGGCTTAGGGTTAGGGTTAGGGTACGGCTTAGGGTACGGGTTCGGGGAGGGGTCCGTGTACGGTGTAGGGTATGGGTTAGGGTTAGGGTTAGGGTTAGTGTTAGGGTTAGGGCTCATTTTAGGGAACGGGTTAGGATTAGAGTACGTGTTAGGTTTAGGGTAGGGGTTAGGGTTAGGGTACGCGTTAGGGTTAGGGTAGTTATTAAACCTATCCCACTGTCTAGATACCCCTTAGCAAGTAAAGGAATATTATTTGGGGGTCCAGCCATGGAGAAGAATTTAGACACTAGGATAAGATAAGGAACACACCCATTATAAAGAAATCACGTTAGGATTCTCTTTTTAAGCTGTTCCTTAAAACACTAGTGCTTAGGAAATCTATTGGAGGCAGAAGCAGTCAAGGGTAGCCTAGGGTTAGGGTTAGGCTTAGGGTTAGGGTTAGGGTACGGCTTAGGGTACGGGTTCGGGGAGGGGTCCGTGTACGGTGTAGGGTATGGGTTAGGGTTAGGGTTAGGGTTAGTGTTAGGGTTAGGGCTCGGTTTAGGGTACGGGTTAGGTTTAGGGTACGTGTTAGGTTTAGGGTAGGGGTTAGGGTTAGGGTACGCGTTAGGGTTAGGGTAGTTATTAAACCTATCCCACTCTCTAGATACCCCTTAGCAAGTAAAGGAATATTATTTGGGGGTCCAGCCATGGAGAAGAATTTAGACACTAGGATAAGATAAGGAACACACCCATTATAAAGAAATCACGTTAGGATTCTCTTTTTAAGCTGTTCCTTAAAACACTAGTGCTTAGGAAATCTATTGGAGGCAGAAGCAGTCAAGGGTAGCCTAGGGTTAGGGTTAGGCTTAGGGTTAGGGTTAGGGTACGGCTTAGGGTACGGGTTCGGGGAGGGGTCCGTGTACGGTGTAGGGTATGGGTTAGGGTTAGGGTTAGGGTTAGTGTTAGGGTTAGGGCTCATTTTAGGGAACGGGTTAGGATTAGAGTACGTGTTAGGTTTAGGGTAGGGGTTAGGGTTAGGGTACGCGTTAGGGTTAGGGTAGTTATTAAACCTATCCCACTGTCTAGATACCCCTTAGCAAGTAAAGGAATATTATTTGGGGGTCCAGCCATGGAGAAGAATTTAGACACTAGGATAAGATAAGGAACACACCCATTATAAAGAAATCACGTTAGGATTCTCTTTTTAAGCTGTTCCTTAAAACACTAGTGCTTAGGAAATCTATTGGAGGCAGAAGCAGTCAAGGGTAGCCTAGGGTTAGGGTTAGGCTTAGGGTTAGGGTTAGGGTACGGCTTAGGGTACGGGTTCGGGGAGGGGTCCGTGTACGGTGTAGGGTATGGGTTAGGGTTAGGGTTAGTGTTAGGGTTAGGGCTCGGTTTAGGGTACGGGTTAGGATTAGGGTACGTGTTAGGGTTAGGGTAGGTGTTAGGGTTAGGGTACGCGTTAGGGTTAGGGTAGTTATTAAACCTATCCCACTCTCTAGATACCCCTTAGCACGTAAAGGAATATTATTTGGGGGTCCAGCCATGGAGAAGAATTTAGACACTAGGATAAGATAAGGAACACACCCATTATAAAGAAATCACATTAGGATTCTCTTTTTAAGCTGTTCCTTAAAACACTAGTGCTTAGGAAATCTATTGGAAGCAGAAGCAGTCAAGGGTAGCCTAGGGTTAGGGTTAGGCTTAGGGTTAGGGTTAGGGTACGGCTTATGGTACGGGTTCGGGGAGGGGTCCGTGTACGGTGTAGGGTATGGGTTAGGGTTAGGGTTAGGGTTAGTGTTAGGGTTAGGGCTCGGTTTAGGGTACGGGTTACGATTAGGGTACATGTTAGGGTTAGGGTAGGGGTTAGGGTTAGGAAACGCGTTAGGGTTAGGGTTGTTATTAAACCTATCCCATTCTCTAGATACCCCTTAGCACGTAAAGGAATATTATTTGGGGGTCCAGCCATGGAGAAGAGTTTAGACACTAGGATAAGATAAGGAACACACCCATTATACAGAAATCACATTAGGATTCTCTTTTTAAGCTGTTCCTTAAAACACTAGTGCTTAGGAAATCTATTGGAGGCAGAAGCAGTCAAGGGTAGCCTAGGGTTAGGGTTAGGCTTAGGGTTAGGGTTAGGGTACGGCTTAGGGTACGGGTTCGGGGAGGGGTCCGTGTACGGTGTAGGGTATGGGTTAGGGTTAGGGTTAGGGTTAGTGTTAGGGTTAGGGCTCGGTTTAGGGTACGGGTTAGGATTAGGGTACGTGTTAGGGTTAGGGTAGGGGTTAGGGTTAGGATACGCGTTAGGGTTAGGGTTGTTATTAAACCTATCCCATTCTCTAGATACCCCTTAGCACGTAAAGGAATATTATTTGGGGGTCCAGCCATGGAGAAGAGTTTAGACACTAGGATAAGATAAGGAACACACCCATTATACAGAAATCACATTAGGATTCTCTTTTTAAGCTGTTCCTTAAAACACTAGTGCTTAGGAAATCTATTGGAGGCAGAAGCAGTCAAGGGTAGCCTAGGGTTAGGGTTAGGCTTAGGGTTAGGGTTAGGGTACGGCTTAGGGTACGGGTTCGGGGAGGGGTCCGTGTACGGTGTAGGGTATGGGTTAGGGTTAGGGTTAGGGTTAGTGTTAGGGTTAGGGCTCGGTTTAGGGTACGGGTTAGGATTAGGGTACGTGTTAGGGTTAGGGTAGGGGTTAGGGTTAGGATACGCGTTAGGGTTAGGGTTGTTATTAAACCTATCCCATTCTCTAGATACCCGTTAGCACGTAAAGGAATATTATTTGGGGGTCCAGCCATGGAGAAGAGTTTAGACACTAGGATAAGATAAGGAACACACCCATTATAAAGAAATCACATTAGGATTCTCTTTTTAAGCTGTTCCTTAAAACACTAGTGCTTAGGAAATCTATTGGAGGCAGAAGCAGTCAAGGGTAGCCTAGGGTTAGGGTTAGGCTTAGGGTTAGGGTTAGGGTACGGCTTAGGGTACGGGTTCGGGGAGGGGTCCGTGTACGGTGTAGGGTATGGGTTAGGGTTAGGGTTAGGGTTAGTGTTAGGGTTAGGGCTCATTTTAGGGAACGGGTTAGGATTAGAGTACGTGTTAGGTTTAGGGTAGGGGTTAGGGTTAGGGTACGCGTTAGGGTTAGGGTAGTTATTAAACCTATCCCACTGTCTAGATACCCCTTAGCAAGTAAAGGAATATTATTTGGGGGTCCAGCCATGGAGAAGAATTTAGACACTAGGATAAGATAAGGAACACACCCATTATAAAGAAATCACGTTAGGATTCTCTTTTTAAGCTGTTCCTTAAAACACTAGTGCTTAGGAAATCTATTGGAGGCAGAAGCAGTCAAGGGTAGCCTAGGGTTAGGGTTAGGCTTAGGGTTAGGGTTAGGGTACGGCTTAGGGTACAGGTTCGGGGAGGGGTCCGTGTACGGTGTAGGGTATGGGTTAGGGTTAGGGTTAGGGCTCATTTTAGGGAACGGGTTAGGATTAGAGTACGTGTTAGGTTTAGGGTAGGGGTTAGGGTTAGGGTACGCGTTAGGGTTAGGGTAGTTATTAAACCTATCCCACTGTCTAGATACCCCTTAGCAAGTAAAGGAATATTATTTGGGGGTCCAGCCATGGAGAAGAATTTAGACACTAGGATAAGATAAGGAACACACCCATTATAAAGAAATCACGTTAGGATTCTCTTTTTAAGCTGTTCCTTAAAACACTAGTGCTTAGGAAATCTATTGGAGGCAGAAGCAGTCAAGGGTAGCCTAGGGTTAGGGTTAGGCTTAGGGTTAGGGTTAGGGTACGGCTTAGGGTACGGGTTCGGGGAGGGGTCCGTGTACGGTGTAGGGTATGGGTTAGGGTTAGGGTTAGGGTTAGTGTTAGGGTTAGGGCTCATTTTAGGGAACGGGTTAGGATTAGAGTACGTGTTAGGTTTAGGGTAGGGGTTAGGGTTAGGGTACGCGTTAGGGTTAGGGTAGTTATTAAACCTATCCCACTCTCTAGATACCCCTTAGCAAGTAAAGGAATATTATTTGGGGGTCCAGCCATGGAGAAGAATTTAGACACTAGGATAAGATAAGGAACACACCCATTATAAAGAAATCACGTTAGGATTCTCTTTTTAAGCTGTTCCTTAAAACACTAGTGCTTAGGAAATCTATTGGAGGCAGAAGCAGTCAAGGGTAGCCTAGGGTTAGGGTTAGGCTTAGGGTTAGGGTTAGGGTACGGCTTAGGGTACGGGTTCGGGGAGGGGTCCGTGTACGGTGTAGGGTATGGGTTAGGGTTAGGGTTAGGGTTAGTGTTAGGGTTAGGGCTCATTTTAGGGAACGGGTTAGGATTAGAGTACGTGTTAGGTTTAGGGTAGGGGTTAGGGTTAGGGTACGCGTTAGGGTTAGGGTAGTTATTAAACCTATCCCACTGTCTAGATACCCCTTAGCAAGTAAAGGAATATTATTTGGGGGTCCAGCCATGGAGAAGAATTTAGACACTAGGATAAGATAAGGAACACACCCATTATAAAGAAATCACGTTAGGATTCTCTTTTTAAGCTGTTCCTTAAAACACTAGTGCTTAGGAAATCTATTGGAGGCAGAAGCAGTCAAGGGTAGCCTAGGGTTAGGGTTAGGCTTAGGGTTAGGGTTAGGGTACGGCTTAGGGTACGGGTTCGGGGAGGGGTCCGTGTACGGTGTAGGGTATGGGTTAGGGTTAGGGTTAGGGTTAGTGTTAGGGTTAGGGCTCGGTTTAGGGTACGGGTTAGGTTTAGGGTACGTGTTAGGTTTAGGGTAGGGGTTAGGGTTAGGGTACGCGTTAGGGTTAGGGTAGTTATTAAACCTATCCCACTCTCTAGATACCCCTTAGCAAGTAAAGGAATATTATTTGGGGGTCCAGCCATGGAGAAGAATTTAGACACTAGGATAAGATAAGGAACACACCCATTATAAAGAAATCACGTTAGGATTCTCTTTTTAAGCTGTTCCTTAAAACACTAGTGCTTAGGAAATCTATTGGAGGCAGAAGCAGTCAAGGGTAGCCTAGGGTTAGGGTTAGGCTTAGGGTTAGGGTTAGGGTACGGCTTAGGGTACGGGTTCGGGGAGGGGTCCGTGTACGGTGTAGGGTATGGGTTAGGGTTAGGGTTAGGGTTAGTGTTAGGGTTAGGGCTCATTTTAGGGAACGGGTTAGGATTAGAGTACGTGTTAGGTTTAGGGTAGGGGTTAGGGTTAGGGTACGCGTTAGGGTTAGGGTAGTTATTAAACCTATCCCACTGTCTAGATACCCCTTAGCAAGTAAAGGAATATTATTTGGGGGTCCAGCCATGGAGAAGAATTTAGACACTAGGATAAGATAAGGAACACACCCATTATAAAGAAATCACGTTAGGATTCTCTTTTTAAGCTGTTCCTTAAAACACTAGTGCTTAGGAAATCTATTGGAGGCAGAAGCAGTCAAGGGTAGCCTAGGGTTAGGGTTAGGCTTAGGGTTAGGGTTAGGGTACGGCTTAGGGTACGGGTTCGGGGAGGGGTCCGTGTACGGTGTAGGGTATGGGTTAGGGTTAGGGTTAGGGTTAGTGTTAGGGTTAGGGCTCGGTTTAGGGTACGGGTTAGGTTTAGGGTACGTGTTAGGTTTAGGGTAGGGGTTAGGGTTAGGGTACGCGTTAGGGTTAGGGTAGTTATTAAACCTATCCCACTCTCTAGATACCCCTTAGCAAGTAAAGGAATATTATTTGGGGGTCCAGCCATGGAGAAGAATTTAGACACTAGGATAAGATAAGGAACACACCCATTATAAAGAAATCACGTTAGGATTCTCTTTTTAAGCTGTTCCTTAAAACACTAGTGCTTAGGAAATCTATTGGAGGCAGAAGCAGTCAAGGGTAGCCTAGGGTTAGGGTTAGGCTTAGGGTTAGGGTTAGGGTACGGCTTAGGGTACGGGTTCGGGGAGGGGTCCGTGTACGGTGTAGGGTATGGGTTAGGGTTAGGGTTAGGGTTAGTGTTAGGGTTAGGGCTCGGTTTAGGGTACGGGTTAGGATTAGGGTACGTGTTAGGGTTAGGGTAGGGGTTAGGGTTAAGATACGCGTTAGGGTTAGGGTTGTTATTAAACCTATCCCATTCTCTAGATACCCGTTAGCACGTAAAGGAATATTATTTGGGGGTCCAGCCATGGAGAAGAGTTTAGACACTAGGATAAGATAAGGAACACACCCATTATAAAGAAATCACATTAGGATTCTCTTTTTAAGCTGTTCCTTAAAACACTAGTGCTTAGGAAATCTATTGGAGGCAGAAGCAGTCAAGGGTAGCCTAGGGTTAGGGTTAGGCTTAGGGTTAGGGTTAGGGTACGGCTTAGGGTACGGGTTCGGGGAGGGGTCCGTGTACGGTGTAGGGTATGGGTTAGGGTTAGGGTTAGGGTTAGTGTTAGGGTTAGGGCTCATTTTAGGGAACGGGTTAGGATTAGAGTACGTGTTAGGTTTAGGGTAGGGGTTAGGGTTAGGGTACGCGTTAGGGTTAGGGTAGTTATTAAACCTATCCCACTGTCTAGATACCCCTTAGCAAGTAAAGGAATATTATTTGGGGGTCCAGCCATGGAGAAGAATTTAGACACTAGGATAAGATAAGGAACACACCCATTATAAAGAAATCACGTTAGGATTTTCTTTTTAAGCTGTTCCTTAAAACACTAGTGCTTAGGAAATCTATTGGAGGCAGAAGCAGTCAAGGGTAGCCTAGGGTTAGGGTTAGGCTTAGGGTTAGGGTTAGGGTACGGCTTAGGGTACGGGTTCGGGGAGGGGTCCGTGTACGGTGTAGGGTATGGGTTAGGGTTAGGGTTAGGGCTCATTTTAGGGAACGGGTTAGGATTAGAGTACGTGTTAGGTTTAGGGTAGGGGTTAGGGTTAGGGTACGCGTTAGGGTTAGGGTAGTTATTAAACCTATCTCACTGTCTAGATACCCCTTAGCAAGTAAAGGAATATTATTTGGGGGTCCAGCCATGGAGAAGAATTTAGACACTAGGATAAGATAAGGAACACACCCATTATAAAGAAATCACGTTAGGATTCTCTTTTTAAGCTGTTCCTTAAAACACTAGTGCTTAGGAAATCTATTGGAGGCAGAAGCAGTCAAGGGTAGCCTAGGGTTAGGGTTAGGCTTAGGGTTAGGGTTAGGGTACGGCTTAGGGTACGGGTTCGGGGAGGGGTCCGTGTACGGTGTAGGGTATGGGTTAGGGTTAGGGTTAGGGTTAGTGTTAGGGTTAGGGTTAGGGTTAGGGTTAGGGTTAGGGTTAGGGTTAGGGTTAGGGTACGGCTTAGGGTACGGGTTCGGGGAGGGGTCCGTGTACGGTGTAGGGTATGGGTTAGGGTTAGGGTTAGGGTTAGTGTTAGGGTTAGGGCTCGGTTTAGGGTACGGGTTAGGTTTAGGGTACGTGTTAGGTTTAGGGTAGGGGTTAGGGTTAGGATACGCGTTAGGGTTAGGGTAGTTATTAAACCTATCCCACTCTCTAGATACCCGTTAGCACGTAAAGGAATATTATTTGGGGGTCCAGCCATGGAGAAGAGTTTAGACACTAGGATAAGATAAGGAACACACCCATTATAAAGAAATCACATTAGGATTCTCTTTTTAAGCTGTTCCTTAAAACACTATTGCTTAGGAAATCTATTGGAGGCAGAAGCAGTCAAGGGTAGCCTAGGGTTAGGGTTAGGCTTAGGGTTAGGGTTAGGGTACGGCTTAGGGTATGGGTTCGGGGAGGGGTCCGTGTACGGTGTAGGGTATGGGTTAGGGTTAGGGTTAGGGTTAGTGTTAGGGTTAGGGCTCGGTTTAGGGTACGGGTTAGGATTAGGGTACGTGTTAGGTTTAGGGTAGGGGTTAGGGTTAGGATACGTGTTAGGGTTAGGGTAGTTATTAAACCTATCCCACTCTCTAGATACCCCTTAGCACGTAAAGGAATATTATTTGGGGGTCCAGCCATGGAGAAGAGTTTAGACACTAGGATAAGATAAGGAACACACCCATTATACAGAAATCACATTAGGATTCTCTTTTTAAGCTGTTCCTTAAAACACTAGTGCTTAGGAAATCTATTGGAGGCAGAAGCAGTCAAGGGTAGCCTAGGGTTAGGGTTAGGCTTAGGGTTAGGGTTAGGGTACGGCTTAGGGTACGGGTTCGGGGAGGGGTCCGTGTACGGTGTAGGGTATGGGTTAGGGTTAGGGTTAGGGTTAGTGTTAGGGTTAGGGCTCGGTTTAGGGTACGGGTTAGGATTAGGGTACGTGTTAGGGTTAGGGTAGGGGTTAGGGTTAGGGTACGCGTTAGGGTTAGGGTAGTTATTAAACCTATCCCACTCTCTAGATACCCCTTAGCACGTAAAGGAATATTATTTGGGGGTCCAGCCATGGAGAAGAATTTAGACACTAGGATAAGATAAGGAACACACCCATTATAAAGAAATCACATTAGGATTCTCTTTTTAAGCTGTTCCTTAAAACACTAGTGCTTAGGAAATCTATTGGAAGCAGAAGCAGTCAAGGGTAGCCTAGGGTTAGGGTTAGGCTTAGGGTTAGGGTTAGGGTACGGCTTATGGTACGGGTTCGGGGAGGGGTCCGTGTACGGTGTAGGGTATGGGTTAGGGTTAGGGTTAGGGTTAGTGTTAGGGTTAGGGCTCGGTTTAGGGTACGGGTTACGATTAGGGTACATGTTAGGGTTAGGGTAGGGGTTAGGGTTAGGAAACGCGTTAGGGTTAGGGTTGTTATTAAACCTATCCCATTCTCTAGATACCCCTTAGCACGTAAAGGAATATTATTTGGGGGTCCAGCCATGGAGAAGAGTTTAGACACTAGGATAAGATAAGGAACACACCCATTATACAGAAATCACATTAGGATTCTCTTTTTAAGCTGTTCCTTAAAACACTAGTGCTTAGGAAATCTATTGGAGGCAGAAGCAGTCAAGGGTAGCCTAGGGTTAGGGTTAGGCTTAGGGTTAGGGTTAGGGTACGGCTTAGGGTACGGGTTCGGGGAGGGGTCCGTGTACGGTGTACGGTATGGGTTAGGGTTAGGGTTAGGGTTAGTGTTAGGGTTAGGGCTCGGTTTAGGGTACGGGTTAGGATTAGGGTACGTGTTAGGGTTAGGGTAGGGGTTAGGGTTAGTATACGCGTTAGGGTTAGGGTTGTTATTAAACCTATCCCATTCTCTAGATACCCCTTAGCACGTAAAGGAATATTATTTGGGGGTCCAGCCATGGAGAAGAGTTTAGACACTAGGATAAGATAAGGAACACACCCATTATACAGAAATCACATTAGGATTCTCTTTTTAAGCTGTTCCTTAAAACACTAGTGCTTAGGAAATCTATTGGAGGCAGAAGCAGTCAAGGGTAGCCTAGGGTTAGGGTTAGGCTTAGGGTTAGGGTTAGGGTACGGCTTAGGGTACGGGTTCGGGGAGGGGTCCGTGTACGGTGTAGGGTATGGGTTAGGGTTAGGGTTAGGGTTAGTGTTAGGGTTAGGGCTCGGTTTAGGGTACGGGTTAGGATTAGGGTACGTGTTAGGGTTAGGGTAGGGGTTAGGGTTAGGATACGCTTTAGGGTTAGGGTTGTTATTAAACCTATCCCATTCTCTAGATACCCGTTAGCACGTAAAGGAATATTATTTGGGGGTCCAGCCATGGAGAAGAGTTTAGACACTAGGATAAGATAAGGAACACACCCATTATAAAGAAATCACATTAGGATTCTCTTTTTAAGCTGTTCCTTAAAACACTAGTGCTTAGGAAATCTATTGGAGGCAGAAGCAGTCAAGGGTAGCCTAGGGTTAGGGTTAGGCTTAGGGTTAGGGTTAGGGTACGGCTTAGGGTACGGGTTCGGGGAGGGGTCCGTGTACGGTGTAGGGTATGGTTTAGGGTTAGGGTTAGGGTTAGTGTTAGGTTTAGGGCTCATTTTAGGGTATGGGTTAGGATTAGAGTACGTGTTAGGTTTAGGGTAGGGGTTAGGGTTAGGGTACGCGTTAGGGTTAGGGTAGTTATTAAACCTATCCCACTCTCTAGATACCCCTTAGCACGTAAAGGAATATTATTTGGGGGTCCAGCCATGGAGAAGAGTTTAGACACTAGGATAAGATAAGGAACACACCCATTATAAAGAAATCACATTAGGATTCTGTTTTTAAGCTGTTCCTTAAAACACTAGTGCTTAGGAAATCTATTGGAGGCAGAAGCAGTCAAGGGTAGCCTAGGGTTAGGGTTAGGCTTAGGGTTAGGGTTAGGGTACGGCTTAGGGTACGGGTTCGGGGAGGGGTCCGTGTACGGTGTAGGGTATGGGTTAGGGTTAGGGTTAGGGTTAGTGTTAGGGTTAGGGCTCATTTTAGGGAACGGGTTAGGATTAGAGTACGTGTTAGGTTTAGGGTAGGGGTTAGGGTTAGGGTACGCGTTAGGGTTAGGGTAGTTATTAAACCTATCCCACTGTCTAGATACCCCTTAGCAAGTAAAGGAATATTATTTGGGGGTCCAGCCATGGAGAAGAATTTAGACACTAGGATAAGATAAGGAACACACCCATTATAAAGAAATCACGTTAGGATTCTCTTTTTAAGCTGTTCCTTAAAACACTAGTGCTTAGGAAATCTATTGGAGGCAGAAGCAGTCAAGGGTAGCCTAGGGTTAGGGTTAGGCTTAGGGTTAGGGTTAGGGTACGGCTTAGGGTACGGGTTCGGGGAGGGGTCCGTGTACGGTGTAGGGTATGGGTTAGGGTTAGGGTTAGGGTTAGTGTTAGGGTTAGGGCTCATTTTAGGGAACGGGTTAGGATTAGAGTACGTGTTAGGTTTAGGGTAGGGGTTAGGGTTAGGGTACGCGTTAGGGTTAGGGTAGTTATTAAACCTATCCCACTCTCTAGATACCCCTTAGCAAGTAAAGGAATATTATTTGGGGGTCCAGCCATGGAGAAGAATTTAGACACTAGGATAAGATAAGGAACACACCCATTATAAAGAAATCACGTTAGGATTATCTTTTTAAGCTGTTCCTTAAAACACTAGTGCTTAGGAAATCTATTGGAGGCAGAAGCAGTCAAGGGTAGCCTAGGGTTAGGGTTAGGCTTAGGGTTAGGGTTAGGGTACGGCTTAGGGTACGGGTTCGGGGAGGGGTCCGTGTACGGTGTAGGGTATGGGTTAGGGTTAGGGTTAGGGTTAGTGTTAGGGTTAGGGCTCGGTTTAGGGTACGGGTTAGGTTTAGGGTACGTGTTAGGTTTAGGGTAGGGGTTAGGGTTAGGATACGCGTTAGGGTTAGGGTAGTTATTAAACCTATCCCACTCTCTAGATACCCGTTAGCACGTAAAGGAATATTATTTGGGGGTCCAGCCATGGAGAAGAGTTTAGACACTAGGATAAGATAAGGAACACACCCATTATAAAGAAATCACATTAGGATTCTCTTTTTAAGCTGTTCCTTAAAACACTATTGCTTAGGAAATCTATTGGAGGCAGAAGCAGTCAAGGGTAGCCTAGGGTTAGGGTTAGGCTTAGGGTTAGGGTTAGGGTACGGCTTAGGGTATGGGTTCGGGGAGGGGTCCGTGTACGGTGTAGGGTATGGGTTAGGGTTAGGGTTAGGGTTAGTGTTAGGGTTAGGGCTCGGTTTAGGGTACGGGTTAGGATTAGGGTACGTGTTAGGTTTAGGGTAGGGGTTAGGGTTAGGATACGTGTTAGGGTTAGGGTAGTTATTAAACCTATCCCACTCTCTAGATACCCCTTAGCACGTAAAGGAATATTATTTGGGGGTCCAGCCATGGAGAAGAGTTTAGACACTAGGATAAGATAAGGAACACACCCATTATACAGAAATCACATTAGGATTCTCTTTTTAAGCTGTTCCTTAAAACACTAGTGCTTAGGAAATCTATTGGAGGCAGAAGCAGTCAAGGGTAGCCTAGGGTTAGGGTTAGGCTTAGGGTTAGGGTTAGGGTACGGCTTAGGGTACGGGTTCGGGGAGGGGTCCGTGTACGGTGTAGGGTATGGGTTAGGGTTAGGGTTAGGGTTAGTGTTAGGGTTAGGGCTCGGTTTAGGGTACGGGTTAGGATTAGGGTACGTGTTAGTGTTAGGGTAGGGGTTAGGGTTAGTATACGCGTTAGGGTTAGGGTTGTTATTAAACCTATCCCATTCTCTAGATACCCCTTAGCACGTAAAGGAATATTATTTGGGGGTCCAGCCATGGAGAAGAGTTTAGACACTAGGATAAGATAAGGAACACACCCATTATACAGAAATCACATTAGGATTCTCTTTTTAAGCTGTTCCTTAAAACACTAGTGCTTAGGAAATCTATTGGAGGCAGAAGCAGTCAAGGGTAGCCTAGGGTTAGGGTTAGGCTTAGGGTTAGGGTTAGGGTACGGCTTAGGGTACGGGTTCGGGGAGGGGTCCGTGTACGGTGTAGGGTATGGGTTAGGGTTAGGGTTAGGGTTAGTGTTAGGGTTAGGGCTCGGTTTAGGGTACGGGTTAGGTTTAGGGTACGTGTTAGGTTTAGGGTAGGGGTTAGGGTTAGGATACGCGTTAGGGTTAGGGTAGTTATTAAACCTATCCCACTCTCTAGATACCCGTTAGCACGTAAAGGAATATTATTTGGGGGTCCAGCCATGGAGAAGAGTTTAGACACTAGGATAAGATAAGGAACACACCCATTATAAAGAAATCACATTAGGATTCTCTTTTTAAGCTGTTCCTTAAAACACTATTGCTTAGGAAATCTATTGGAGGCAGAAGCAGTCAAGGGTAGCCTAGGGTTAGGGTTAGGCTTAGGGTTAGGGTTAGGGTACGGCTTAGGGTATGGGTTCGGGGAGGGGTCCGTGTACGGTGTAGGGTATGGGTTAGGGTTAGGGTTAGGGTTAGTGTTAGGGTTAGGGCTCGGTTTAGGGTACGGGTTAGGATTAGGGTACGTGTTAGGTTTAGGGTAGGGGTTAGGGTTAGGATACGTGTTAGGGTTAGGGTAGTTATTAAACCTATCCCACTCTCTAGATACCCCTTAGCACGTAAAGGAATATTATTTGGGGGTCCAGCCATGGAGAAGAGTTTAGACACTAGGATAAGATAAGGAACACACCCATTATACAGAAATCACATTAGGATTCTCTTTTTAAGCTGTTCCTTAAAACACTAGTGCTTAGGAAATCTATTGGAGGCAGAAGCAGTCAAGGGTAGCCTAGGGTTAGGGTTAGGCTTAGGGTTAGGGTTAGGGTACGGCTTAGGGTACGGGTTCGGGGAGGGGTCCGTGTACGGTGTAGGGTATGGGTTAGGGTTAGGGTTAGGGTTAGTGTTAGGGTTAGGGCTCGGTTTAGGGTACGGGTTAGGATTAGGGTACGTGTTAGGGTTAGGGTAGGGGTTAGGGTTAGGGTACGCGTTAGGGTTAGGGTAGTTATTAAACCTATCCCACTCTCTAGATACCCCTTAGCACGTAAAGGAATATTATTTGGGGGTCCAGCCATGGAGAAGAATTTAGACACTAGGATAAGATAAGGAACACACCCATTATAAAGAAATCACATTAGGATTCTCTTTTTAAGCTGTTCCTTAAAACACTAGTGCTTAGGAAATCTATTGGAAGCAGAAGCAGTCAAGGGTAGCCTAGGGTTAGGGTTAGGCTTAGGGTTAGGGTTAGGGTACGGCTTATGGTACGGGTTCGGGGAGGGGTCCGTGTACGGTGTAGGGTATGGGTTAGGGTTAGGGTTAGGGTTAGTGTTAGGGTTAGGGCTCGGTTTAGGGTACGGGTTACGATTAGGGTACATGTTAGGGTTAGGGTAGGGGTTAGGGTTAGGAAACGCGTTAGGGTTAGGGTTGTTATTAAACCTATCCCATTCTCTAGATACCCCTTAGCACGTAAAGGAATATTATTTGGGGGTCCAGCCATGGAGAAGAGTTTAGACACTAGGATAAGATAAGGAACACACCCATTATACAGAAATCACATTAGGATTCTCTTTTTAAGCTGTTCCTTAAAACACTAGTGCTTAGGAAATCTATTGGAGGCAGAAGCAGTCAAGGGTAGCCTAGGGTTAGGGTTAGGCTTAGGGTTAGGGTTAGGGTACGGCTTAGGGTACGGGTTCGGGGAGGGGTCCGTGTACGGTGTAGGGTATGGGTTAGGGTTAGGGTTAGGGTTAGTGTTAGGGTTAGGGCTCGGTTTAGGGTACGGGTTAGGATTAGGGTACGTGTTAGGGTTAGGGTAGGGGTTAGGGTTAGGATACGCGTTAGGGTTAGGGTTGTTATTAAACCTATCCCATTCTCTAGATACCCGTTAGCACGTAAAGGAATATTATTTGGGGGTCCAGCCATGGAGAAGAGTTTAGACACTAGGATAAGATAAGGAACACACCCATTATAAAGAAATCACATTAGGATTCTCTTTTTAAGCTGTTCCTTAAAACACTAGTGCTTAGGAAATCTATTGGAGGCAGAAGCAGTCAAGGGTAGCCTAGGGTTAGGGTTAGGCTTAGGGTTAGGGTTAGGGTACGGCTTAGGGTACGGGTTCGGGGAGGGGTCCGTGTACGGTGTAGGGTATGGGTTAGGGTTAGGGTTAGGGTTAGTGTTAGGGTTAGGGCTCATTTTAGGGAACGGGTTAGGATTAGAGTACGTGTTAGGTTTAGGGTAGGGGTTAGGGTTAGGGTACGCGTTAGGGTTAGGGTAGTTATTAAACCTATCCCACTGTCTAGATACCCCTTAGCAAGTAAAGGAATATTATTTGGGGGTCCAGCCATGGAGAAGAATTTAGACACTAGGATAAGATAAGGAACACACCCATTATAAAGAAATCACGTTAGGATTCTCTTTTTAAGCTGTTCCTTAAAACACTAGTGCTTAGGAAATCTATTGGAGGCAGAAGCAGTCAAGGGTAGCCTAGGGTAAGGGTTAGGCTTAGGGTTAGGGTTAGGGTACGGCTTAGGGTACGGGTTCGGGGAGGGGTCCGTGTACGGTGTAGGGTATGGTTTAGGGTTAGGGTTAGGGTTAGTGTTAGGTTTAGGGCTCATTTTAGGGTATGGGTTAGGATTAGAGTACGTGTTAGGTTTAGGGTAGGGGTTAGGGTTAGGGTACGCGTTAGGGTTAGGGTAGTTATTAAACCTATCCCACTCTCTAGATACCCCTTAGCACGTAAAGGAATATTATTTGGGGGTCCAGCCATGGAGAAGAGTTTAGACACTAGGATAAGATAAGGAACACACCCATTATAAAGAAATCACATTAGGATTCTCTTTTTAAGCTGTTCCTTAAAACACTAGTGCTTAGGAAATCTATTGGAGGCAGAAGCAGTCAAGGGTAGCCTAGGGTTAGGGTTAGGCTTAGGGTTAGGGTTAGGGTACGGCTTAGGGTACGGGTTCGGGGAGGGGTCCGTGTACGGTGTAGGGTATGGGTTAGGGTTAGGGTTAGGGTTAGTGTTAGGGTTAGGGCTCATTTTAGGGAACGGGTTAGGATTAGAGTACGTGTTAGGTTTAGGGTAGGGGTTAGGGTTAGGGTACGCGTTAGGGTTAGGGTAGTTATTAAACCTATCCCACTCTCTAGATACCCCTTAGCAAGTAAAGGAATATTATTTGGGGGTCCAGCCATGGAGAAGAATTTAGACACTAGGATAAGATAAGGAACACACCCATTATAAAGAAATCACGTTAGGATTCTCTTTTTAAGCTGTTCCTTAAAACACTAGTGCTTAGGAAATCTATTGGAGGCAGAAGCAGTCAAGGGTAGCCTAGGGTTAGGGTTAGGCTTAGGGTTAGGGTTAGGGTACGGCTTAGGGTACGGGTTCGGGGAGGGGTCCGTGTACGGTGTAGGGTATGGGTTAGGGTTAGGGTTAGGGTTAGTGTTAGGGTTAGGGCTCATTTTAGGGAACGGGTTAGGATTAGAGTACGTGTTAGGTTTAGGGTAGGGGTTAGGGTTAGGGTACGCGTTAGGGTTAGGGTAGTTATTAAACCTATCCCACTCTCTAGATACCCCTTAGCAAGTAAAGGAATATTATTTGGGGGTCCAGCCATGGAGAAGAATTTAGACACTAGGATAAGATAAGGAACACACCCATTATAAAGAAATCACGTTAGGATTATCTTTTTAAGCTGTTCCTTAAAACACTAGTGCTTAGGAAATCTATTGGAGGCAGAAGCAGTCAAGGGTAGCCTAGGGTTAGGGTTAGGCTTAGGGTTAGGGTTAGGGTACGGCTTAGGGTACGGGTTCGGGGAGGGGTCCGTGTACGGTGTAGGGTATGGGTTAGGGTTAGGGTTAGGGTTAGTGTTAGGGTTAGGGCTCGGTTTAGGGTACGGGTTAGGTTTAGGGTACGTGTTAGGTTTAGGGTAGGGGTTAGGGTTAGGGTACGCGTTAGGGTTAGGGTAGTTATTAAACCTATCCCACTCTCTAGATACCCCTTAGCAAGTAAAGGAATATTATTTGGGGGTCCAGCCATGGAGAAGAATTTAGACACTAGGATAAGATAAGGAACACACCCATTATAAAGAAATCACGTTAGGATTCTCTTTTTAAGCTGTTCCTTAAAACACTAGTGCTTAGGAAATCTATTGGAGGCAGAAGCAGTCAAGGGTAGCCTAGGGTTAGGGTTAGGCTTAGGGTTAGGGTTAGGGTACGGCTTAGGGTACGGGTTCGGGGAGGGGTCCGTGTACGGTGTAGGGTATGGGTTAGGGTTAGGGTTAGGGTTAGTGTTAGGGTTAGGGCTCGGTTTAGGGTACGGGTTAGGATTAGGGTACGTGTTAGGGTTAGGGTAGGGGTTAGGGTTAGGATACGCGTTAGGGTTAGGGTTGTTATTAAACCTATCCCATTCTCTAGATACCCGTTAGCACGTAAAGGAATATTATTTGGGGGTCCAGCCATGGAGAAGAGTTTAGACACTAGGATAAGATAAGGAACACACCCATTATAAAGAAATCACATTAGGATTCTCTTTTTAAGCTGTTCCTTAAAACACTAGTGCTTAGGAAATCTATTGGAGGCAGAAGCAGTCAAGGGTAGCCTAGGGTTATGGTTAGGCTTAGGGTTAGGGTTAGGGTACGGCTTAGGGTACGGGTTCGGGGAGGGGTCCGTGTACGGTGTAGGGTATGGGTTAGGGTTAGGGTTAGGGTTAGTGTTAGGGTTAGGGCTCATTTTAGGGAACGGGTTAGGATTAGAGTACGTGTTAGGTTTAGGGTAGGGGTTAGGGTTAGGGTACGCGTTAGGGTTAGGGTAGTTATTAAACCTATCCCACTGTCTAGATACCCCTTAGCAAGTAAAGGAATATTATTTGGGGGTCCAGCCATGGAGAAGAATTTAGACACTAGGATAAGATAAGGAACACACCCATTATAAAGAAATCACGTTAGGATTCTCTTTTTAAGCTGTTCCTTAAAACACTAGTGCTTAGGAAATCTATTGGAGGCAGAAGCAGTCAAGGGTAGCCTAGGGTTAGGGTTAGGCTTAGGGTTAGGGTTAGGGTACGGCTTAGGGTACGGGTTCGGGGAGGGGTCCGTGTACGGTGTAGGGTATGGGTTAGGGTTAGGGTTAGGGCTCATTTTAGGGAACGGGTTAGGATTAGAGTACGTGTTAGGTTTAGGGTAGGGGTTAGGGTTAGGGTACGCGTTAGGGTTAGGGTAGTTATTAAACCTATCCCACTGTCTAGATACCCCTTAGCAAGTAAAGGAATATTATTTGGGGGTCCAGCCATGGAGAAGAATTTAGACACTAGGATAAGATAAGGAACACACCCATTATAAAGAAATCACGTTAGGATTCTCTTTTTAAGCTGTTCCTTAAAACACTAGTGCTTAGGAAATCTATTGGAGGCAGAAGCAGTCAAGGGTAGCCTAGGGTTAGGGTTAGGCTTAGGGTTAGGGTTAGGGTACGGCTTAGGGTACGGGTTCGGGGAGGGGTCCGTGTACGGTGTAGGGTATGGGTTAGGGTTAGGGTTAGGGTTAGTGTTAGGGTTAGGGCTCATTTTAGGGAACGGGTTAGGATTAGAGTACGTGTTAGGTTTAGGGTAGGGGTTAGGGTTAGGGTACGCGTTAGGGTTAGGGTAGTTATTAAACCTATCCCACTCTCTAGATACCCCTTAGCAAGTAAAGGAATATTATTTGGGGGTCCAGCCATGGAGAAGAATTTAGACACTAGGATAAGATAAGGAACACACCCATTATAAAGAAATCACGTTAGGATTCTCTTTTTAAGCTGTTCCTTAAAACACTAGTGCTTAGGAAATCTATTGGAGGCAGAAGCAGTCAAGGGTAGCCTAGGGTAAGGGTTAGGCTTAGGGTTAGGGTTAGGGTACGGCTTAGGGTACGGGTTCGGGGAGGGGTCCGTGTACGGTGTAGGGTATGGTTTAGGGTTAGGGTTAGGGTTAGTGTTAGGTTTAGGGCTCATTTTAGGGTATGGGTTAGGATTAGAGTACGTGTTAGGTTTAGGGTAGGGGTTAGGGTTAGGGTACGCGTTAGGGTTAGGGTAGTTATTAAACCTATCCCACTCTCTAGATACCCCTTAGCACGTAAAGGAATATTATTTGGGGGTCCAGCCATGGAGAAGAGTTTAGACACTAGGATAAGATAAGGAACACACCCATTATAAAGAAATCACATTAGGATTCTCTTTTTAAGCTGTTCCTTAAAACACTAGTGCTTAGGAAATCTATTGGAGGCAGAAGCAGTCAAGGGTAGCCTAGGGTTAGGGTTAGGCTTAGGGTTAGGGTTAGGGTACGGCTTAGGGTACGGGTTCGGGGAGGGGTCCGTGTACGGTGTAGGGTATGGGTTAGGGTTAGGGTTAGGGTTAGTGTTAGGGTTAGGGCTCATTTTAGGGAACGGGTTAGGATTAGAGTACGTGTTAGGTTTAGGGTAGGGGTTAGGGTTAGGGTACGCGTTAGGGTTAGGGTAGTTATTAAACCTATCCCACTCTCTAGATACCCCTTAGCAAGTAAAGGAATATTATTTGGGGGTCCAGCCATGGAGAAGAATTTAGACACTAGGATAAGATAAGGAACACACCCATTATAAAGAAATCACGTTAGGATTCTCTTTTTAAGCTGTTCCTTAAAACACTAGTGCTTAGGAAATCTATTGGAGGCAGAAGCAGTCAAGGGTAGCCTAGGGTTAGGGTTAGGCTTAGGGTTAGGGTTAGGGTACGGCTTAGGGTACGGGTTCGGGGAGGGGTCCGTGTACGGTGTAGGGTATGGGTTAGGGTTAGGGTTAGGGTTAGTGTTAGGGTTAGGGCTCATTTTAGGGAACGGGTTAGGATTAGAGTACGTGTTAGGTTTAGGGTAGGGGTTAGGGTTAGGGTACGCGTTAGGGTTAGGGTAGTTATTAAACCTATCCCACTCTCTAGATACCCCTTAGCAAGTAAAGGAATATTATTTGGGGGTCCAGCCATGGAGAAGAATTTAGACACTAGGATAAGATAAGGAACACACCCATTATAAAGAAATCACGTTAGGATTCTCTTTTTAAGCTGTTCCTTAAAACACTAGTGCTTAGGAAATCTATTGGAGGCAGAAGCAGTCAAGGGTAGCCTAGGGTTAGGGTTAGGCTTAGGGTTAGGCTTAGGGTACGGCTTAGGGTACGGGTTCGGGGAGGGGTCCGTGTACGGTGTAGGGTATGGGTTAGGGTTAGGGTTAGGGTTAGTGTTAGGGTTAGGGCTCATTTTAGGGAACGGGTTAGGATTAGAGTACGTGTTAGGTTTAGGGTAGGGGTTAGGGTTAGGGTACGCGTTAGGGTTAGGGTAGTTATTAAACCTATCCCACTCTCTAGATACCCCTTAGCAAGTAAAGGAATATTATTTGGGGGTCCAGCCATGGAGAAGAATTTAGACACTAGGATAAGATAAGGAACACACCCATTATAAAGAAATCACGTTAGGATTCTCTTTTTAAGCTGTTCCTTAAAACACTAGTGCTTAGGAAATCTATTGGAGGCAGAAGCAGTCAAGGGTAGCCTAGGGTAAGGGTTAGGCTTAGGGTTAGGGTTAGGGTACGGCTTAGGGTACGGGTTCGGGGAGGGGTCCGTGTACGGTGTAGGGTATGGTTTAGGGTTAGGGTTAGGGTTAGTGTTAGGTTTAGGGCTCATTTTAGGGTATGGGTTAGGATTAGAGTACGTGTTAGGTTTAGGGTAGGGGTTAGGGTTAGGGTACGCGTTAGGGTTAGGGTAGTTATTAAACCTATCCCACTCTCTAGATACCCCTTAGCACGTAAAGGAATATTATTTGGGGGTCCAGCCATGGAGAAGAGTTTAGACACTAGGATAAGATAAGGAACACACCCATTATAAAGAAATCACATTAGGATTCTCTTTTTAAGCTGTTCCTTAAAACACTAGTGCTTAGGAAATCTATTGGAGGCAGAAGCAGTCAAGGGTAGCCTAGGGTTAGGGTTAGGCTTAGGGTTAGGGTTAGGGTACGGCTTAGGGTACGGGTTCGGGGAGGGGTCCGTGTACGGTGTAGGGTATGGGTTAGGGTTAGGGTTAGGGTTAGTGTTAGGGTTAGGGCTCATTTTAGGGAACGGGTTAGGATTAGAGTACGTGTTAGGTTTAGGGTAGGGGTTAGGGTTAGGGTACGCGTTAGGGTTAGGGTAGTTATTAAACCTATCCCACTCTCTAGATACCCCTTAGCAAGTAAAGGAATATTATTTGGGGGTCCAGCCATGGAGAAGAATTTAGACACTAGGATAAGATAAGGAACACACCCATTATAAAGAAATCACGTTAGGATTCTCTTTTTAAGCTGTTCCTTAAAACACTAGTGCTTAGGAAATCTATTGGAGGCAGAAGCAGTCAAGGGTAGCCTAGGGTTAGGGTTAGGCTTAGGGTTAGGGTTAGGGTACGGCTTAGGGTACGGGTTCGGGGAGGGGTCCGTGTACGGTGTAGGGTATGGGTTAGGGTTAGGGTTAGGGCTCATTTTAGGGAACGGGTTAGGATTAGAGTACGTGTTAGGTTTAGGGTAGGGGTTAGGGTTAGGGTACGCGTTAGGGTTAGGGTAGTTATTAAACCTATCCCACTGTCTAGATACCCCTTAGCAAGTAAAGGAATATTATTTGGGGGTCCAGCCATGGAGAAGAATTTAGACACTAGGATAAGATAAGGAACACACCCATTATAAAGAAATCACGTTAGGATTCTCTTTTTAAGCTGTTCCTTAAAACACTAGTGCTTAGGAAATCTATTGGAGGCAGAAGCAGTCAAGGGTAGCCTAGGGTTAGGGTTAGGCTTAGGGTTAGGGTTAGGGTACGGCTTAGGGTACGGGTTCGGGGAGGGGTCCGTGTACGGTGTAGGGTATGGGTTAGGGTTAGGGTTAGGGTTAGTGTTAGGGTTAGGGCTCATTTTAGGGAACGGGTTAGGATTAGAGTACGTGTTAGGTTTAGGGTAGGGGTTAGGGTTAGGGTACGCGTTAGGGTTAGGGTAGTTATTAAACCTATCCCACTCTCTAGATACCCCTTAGCAAGTAAAGGAATATTATTTGGGGGTCCAGCCATGGAGAAGAATTTAGACACTAGGATAAGATAAGGAACACACCCATTATAAAGAAATCACGTTAGGATTCTCTTTTTAAGCTGTTCCTTAAAACACTAGTGCTTAGGAAATCTATTGGAGGCAGAAGCAGTCAAGGGTAGCCTAGGGTAAGGGTTAGGCTTAGGGTTAGGGTTAGGGTACGGCTTAGGGTACGGGTTCGGGGAGGGGTCCGTGTACGGTGTAGGGTATGGTTTAGGGTTAGGGTTAGGGTTAGTGTTAGGTTTAGGGCTCATTTTAGGGTATGGGTTAGGATTAGAGTACGTGTTAGGTTTAGGGTAGGGGTTAGGGTTAGGGTACGCGTTAGGGTTAGGGTAGTTATTAAACCTATCCCACTCTCTAGATACCCCTTAGCACGTAAAGGAATATTATTTGGGGGTCCAGCCATGGAGAAGAGTTTAGACACTAGGATAAGATAAGGAACACACCCATTATAAAGAAATCACATTAGGATTCTCTTTTTAAGCTGTTCCTTAAAACACTAGTGCTTAGGAAATCTATTGGAGGCAGAAGCAGTCAAGGGTAGCCTAGGGTTAGGGTTAGGCTTAGGGTTAGGGTTAGGGTACGGCTTAGGGTACGGGTTCGGGGAGGGGTCCGTGTACGGTGTAGGGTATGGGTTAGGGTTAGGGTTAGGGTTAGTGTTAGGGTTAGGGCTCATTTTAGGGAACGGGTTAGGATTAGAGTACGTGTTAGGTTTAGGGTAGGGGTTAGGGTTAGGGTACGCGTTAGGGTTAGGGTAGTTATTAAACCTATCCCACTCTCTAGATACCCCTTAGCAAGTAAAGGAATATTATTTGGGGGTCCAGCCATGGAGAAGAATTTAGACACTAGGATAAGATAAGGAACACACCCATTATAAAGAAATCACGTTAGGATTCTCTTTTTAAGCTGTTCCTTAAAACACTAGTGCTTAGGAAATCTATTGGAGGCAGAAGCAGTCAAGGGTAGCCTAGGGTTAGGGTTAGGCTTAGGGTTAGGGTTAGGGTACGGCTTAGGGTACGGGTTCGGGGAGGGGTCCGTGTACGGTGTAGGGTATGGGTTAGGGTTAGGGTTAGGGTTAGTGTTAGGGTTAGGGCTCATTTTAGGGAACGGGTTAGGATTAGAGTACGTGTTAGGTTTAGGGTAGGGGTTAGGGTTAGGGTACGCGTTAGGGTTAGGGTAGTTATTAAACCTATCCCACTCTCTAGATACCCCTTAGCAAGTAAAGGAATATTATTTGGGGGTCCAGCCATGGAGAAGAATTTAGACACTAGGATAAGATAAGGAACACACCCATTATAAAGAAATCACGTTAGGATTATCTTTTTAAGCTGTTCCTTAAAACACTAGTGCTTAGGAAATCTATTGGAGGCAGAAGCAGTCAAGGGTAGCCTAGGGTTAGGGTTAGGCTTAGGGTTAGGGTTAGGGTACGGCTTAGGGTACGGGTTCGGGGAGGGGTCCGTGTACGGTGTAGGGTATGGGTTAGGGTTAGGGTTAGGGTTAGTGTTAGGGTTAGGGCTCGGTTTAGGGTACGGGTTAGGTTTAGGGTACGTGTTAGGTTTAGGGTAGGGGTTAGGGTTAGGGTACGCGTTAGGGTTAGGGTAGTTATTAAACCTATCCCACTCTCTAGATACCCCTTAGCAAGTAAAGGAATATTATTTGGGGGTCCAGCCATGGAGAAGAATTTAGACACTAGGATAAGATAAGGAACACACCCATTATAAAGAAATCACGTTAGGATTCTCTTTTTAAGCTGTTCCTTAAAACACTAGTGCTTAGGAAATCTATTGGAGGCAGAAGCAGTCAAGGGTAGCCTAGGGTAAGGGTTAGGCTTAGGGTTAGGGTTAGGGTACGGCTTAGGGTACGGGTTCGGGGAGGGGTCCGTGTACGGTGTAGGGTATGGTTTAGGGTTAGGGTTAGGGTTAGTGTTAGGTTTAGGGCTCATTTTAGGGTATGGGTTAGGATTAGAGTACGTGTTAGGTTTAGGGTAGGGGTTAGGGTTAGGGTACGCGTTAGGGTTAGGGTAGTTATTAAACCTATCCCACTCTCTAGATACCCCTTAGCACGTAAAGGAATATTATTTGGGGGTCCAGCCATGGAGAAGAGTTTAGACACTAGGATAAGATAAGGAACACACCCATTATAAAGAAATCACATTAGGATTCTCTTTTTAAGCTGTTCCTTAAAACACTAGTGCTTAGGAAATCTATTGGAGGCAGAAGCAGTCAAGGGTAGCCTAGGGTTAGGGTTAGGCTTAGGGTTAGGGTTAGGGTACGGCTTAGGGTACGGGTTCGGGGAGGGGTCCGTGTACGGTGTAGGGTATGGGTTAGGGTTAGGGTTAGGGTTAGTGTTAGGGTTAGGGCTCATTTTAGGGAACGGGTTAGGATTAGAGTACGTGTTAGGTTTAGGGTAGGGGTTAGGGTTAGGGTACGCGTTAGGGTTAGGGTAGTTATTAAACCTATCCCACTCTCTAGATACCCCTTAGCAAGTAAAGGAATATTATTTGGGGGTCCAGCCATGGAGAAGAATTTAGACACTAGGATAAGATAAGGAACACACCCATTATAAAGAAATCACGTTAGGATTCTCTTTTTAAGCTGTTCCTTAAAACACTAGTGCTTAGGAAATCTATTGGAGGCAGAAGCAGTCAAGGGTAGCCTAGGGTTAGGGTTAGGCTTAGGGTTAGGGTTAGGGTACGGCTTAGGGTACGGGTTCGGGGAGGGGTCCGTGTACGGTGTAGGGTATGGGTTAGGGTTAGGGTTAGGGTTAGTGTTAGGGTTAGGGCTCATTTTAGGGAACGGGTTAGGATTAGAGTACGTGTTAGGTTTAGGGTAGGGGTTAGGGTTAGGGTACGCGTTAGGGTTAGGGTAGTTATTAAACCTATCCCACTCTCTAGATACCCCTTAGCAAGTAAAGGAATATTATTTGGGGGTCCAGCCATGGAGAAGAATTTAGACACTAGGATAAGATAAGGAACACACCCATTATAAAGAAATCACGTTAGGATTATCGTTTTAAGCTGTTCCTTAAAACACTAGTGCTTAGGAAATCTATTGGAGGCAGAAGCAGTCAAGGGTAGCCTAGGGTTAGGGTTAGGCTTAGGGTTAGGGTTAGGGTACGGCTTAGGGTACGGGTTCGGGGAGGGGTCCGTGTACGGTGTAGGGTATGGGTTAGGGTTAGGGTTAGGGTTAGTGTTAGGGTTAGGGCTCGGTTTAGGGTACGGGTTAGGTTTAGGTTACGTGTTAGGTTTAGGGTAGGGGTTAGGG
Source organism: Balaenoptera ricei (assembly GCF_028023285.1). Classification (NCBI taxonomy): domain Eukaryota; kingdom Metazoa; phylum Chordata; class Mammalia; order Artiodactyla; family Balaenopteridae; genus Balaenoptera; species Balaenoptera ricei. The sequence goes on from NW_026777639.1 coordinate 57,250, forward strand.
TTAGGATACGCGTTAGGGTTAGGGTAGTTATTAAACCTATCCCACTCTCTAGATACCCGTTAGCACGTAAAGGAATATTATTTGGGGGTCCAGCCATGGAGAAGAGTTTAGACACTAGGATAAGATAAGGAACACACCCATTATAAAGAAATCACATTAGGATTCTCTTTTTAAGCTGTTCCTTAAAACACTATTGCTTAGGAAATCTATTGGAGGCAGAAGCAGTCAAGGGTAGCCTAGGGTTAGGGTTAGGCTTAGGGTTAGGGTTAGGGTACGGCTTAGGGTATGGGTTCGGGGAGGGGTCCGTGTACGGTGTAGGGTATGGGTTAGGGTTAGGGTTAGGGTTAGTGTTAGGGTTAGGGCTCGGTTTAGGGTACGGGTTAGGATTAGGGTACGTGTTAGGTTTAGGGTAGGGGTTAGGGTTAGGATACGTGTTAGGGTTAGGGTAGTTATTAAACCTATCCCACTCTCTAGATACCCCTTAGCACGTAAAGGAATATTATTTGGGGGTCCAGCCATGGAGAAGAGTTTAGACACTAGGATAAGATAAGGAACACACCCATTATACAGAAATCACATTAGGATTCTCTTTTTAAGCTGTTCCTTAAAACACTAGTGCTTAGGAAATCTATTGGAGGCAGAAGCAGTCAAGGGTAGCCTAGGGTTAGGGTTAGGCTTAGGGTTAGGGTTAGGGTACGGCTTAGGGTACGGGTTCGGGGAGGGGTCCGTGTACGGTGTAGGGTATGGGTTAGGGTTAGGGTTAGGGTTAGTGTTAGGGTTAGGGCTCGGTTTAGGGTACGGGTTAGGATTAGGGTACGTGTTAGGGTTAGGGTAGGGGTTAGGGTTAGGGTACGCGTTAGGGTTAGGGTAGTTATTAAACCTATCCCACTCTCTAGATACCCCTTAGCACGTAAAGGAATATTATTTGGGGGTCCAGCCATGGAGAAGAATTTAGACACTAGGATAATATAAGGAACACACCCATTATACAGAAATCACATTAGGATTCTCTTTTTAAGCTGTTCCTTAAAACACTAGTGCTTAGGAAATCTATTGGAAGCAGAAGCAGTCAAGGGTAGCCTAGGGTTAGGGTTAGGCTTAGGGTTAGGGTTAGGGTACGGCTTATGGTACGGGTTCGGGGAGGGGTCCGTGTACGGTGTAGGGTATGGGTTAGGGTTAGGGTTAGGGTTAGTGTTAGGGTTAGGGCTCGGTTTAGGGTACGGGTTACGATTAGGGTACATGTTAGGGTTAGGGTAGGGGTTAGGGTTAGGAAACGCGTTAGGGTTAGGGTTGTTATTAAACCTATCCCATTCTCTAGATACCCCTTAGCACGTAAAGGAATATTATTTGGGGGTCCAGCCATGGAGAAGAGTTTAGACACTAGGATAAGATAAGGAACACACCCATTATACAGAAATCACATTAGGATTCTCTTTTTAAGCTGTTCCTTAAAACACTATTGCTTAGGAAATCTATTGGAGGCAGAAGCAGTCAAGGGTAGCCTAGGGTTAGGGTTAGGCTTAGGGTTAGGGTTAGGGTACGGCTTAGGGTACGGGTTCGGGGAGGGGTCCGTGTACGGTGTAGGGTATGGGTTAGGGTTAGGGTTAGGGTTAGTGTTAGGGTTAGGGCTCGGTTTAGGGTACGGGTTAGGATTAGGGTACGTGTTAGGGTTAGGGTAGGGGTTAGGGTTAGTATACGCGTTAGGGTTAGGGTTGTTATTAAACCTATCCCATTCTCTAGATACCCCTTAGCACGTAAAGGAATATTATTTGGGGGTCCAGCCATGGAGAAGAGTTTAGACACTAGGATAAGATAAGGAACACACCCATTATACAGAAATCACATTAGGATTCTCTTTTTAAGCTGTTCCTTAAAACACTAGTGCTTAGGAAATCTATTGGAGGCAGAAGCAGTCAAGGGTAGCCTAGGGTTAGGGTACGGCTTAGGGTTAGGGTTAGGGTACGGCTTAGGGTACGGGTTCGGGGAGGGGTCCGTGTACGGTGTAGGGTATGGGTTAGGGTTAGGGTTAGGGTTAGTGTTAGGGTTAGGGCTCGGTTTAGGGTACGGGTTAGGATTAGGGTACGTGTTAGGGTTAGGGTAGGGGTTAGGGTTAGGATACGCGTTAGGGTTAGGGTTGTTATTAAACCTATCCCATTCTCTAGATACCCGTTAGCACGTAAAGGAATATTATTTGGGGGTCCAGCCATGGAGAAGAGTTTAGACACTAGGATAAGATAAGGAACACACCCATTATAAAGAAATCACATTAGGATTCTCTTTTTAAGCTGTTCCTTAAAACACTAGTGCTTAGGAAATCTATTGGAGGCAGAAGCAGTCAAGGGTAGCCTAGGGTTAGGGTTAGGCTTAGGGTTAGGGTTAGGGTACGGCTTAGGGTACGGGTTCGGGGAGGGGTCCGTGTACGGTGTAGGGTATGGGTTAGGGTTAGGGTTAGGGTTAGTGTTAGGGTTAGGGCTCATTTTAGGGAACGGGTTAGGATTAGAGTACGTGTTAGGTTTAGGGTAGGGGTTAGGGTTAGGGTACGCGTTAGGGTTAGGGTAGTTATTAAACCTATCCCACTGTCTAGATACCCCTTAGCAAGTAAAGGAATATTATTTGGGGGTCCAGCCATGGAGAAGAATTTAGACACTAGGATAAGATAAGGAACACACCCATTATAAAGAAATCACGTTAGGATTCTCTTTTTAAGCTGTTCCTTAAAACACTAGTGCTTAGGAAATCTATTGGAGGCAGAAGCAGTCAAGGGTAGCCTAGGGTTAGGGTTAGGCTTAGGGTTAGGGTTAGGGTACGGCTTAGGGTACGGGTTCGGGGAGGGGTCCGTGTACGGTGTAGGGTATGGGTTAGGGTTAGAGTTAGGGCTCATTTTAGGGAACGGGTTAGGATTAGAGTACGTGTTAGGTTTAGGGTAGGGGTTAGGGTTAGGGTACGCGTTAGGGTTAGGGTAGTTATTAAACCTATCCCACTGTCTAGATACCCCTTAGCAAGTAAAGGAATATTATTTGGGGGTCCAGCCATGGAGAAGAATTTAGACACTAGGATAAGATAAGGAACACACCCATTATAAAGAAATCACGTTAGGATTCTCTTTTTAAGCTGTTCCTTAAAACACTAGTGCTTAGGAAATCTATTGGAGGCAGAAGCAGTCAAGGGTAGCCTAGGGTTAGGGTTAGGCTTAGGGTTAGGGTTAGGGTACGGCTTAGGGTACGGGTTCGGGGAGGGGTCCGTGTACGGTGTAGGGTATGGGTTAGGGTTAGGGTTAGGGTTAGTGTTAGGGTTAGGGCTCATTTTAGGGAACGGGTTAGGATTAGAGTACGTGTTAGGTTTAGGGTAGGGGTTAGGGTTAGGGTACGCGTTAGGGTTAGGGTAGTTATTAAACCTATCCCACTCTCTAGATACCCCTTAGCAAGTAAAGGAATATTATTTGGGGGTCCAGCCATGGAGAAGAATTTAGACACTAGGATAAGATAAGGAACACACCCATTATAAAGAAATCACGTTAGGATTCTCTTTTTAAGCTGTTCCTTAAAACACTAGTGCTTAGGAAATCTATTGGAGGCAGAAGCAGTCAAGGGTAGCCTAGGGTAAGGGTTAGGCTTAGGGTTAGGGTTAGGGTACGGCTTAGGGTACGGGTTCGGGGAGGGGTCCGTGTACGGTGTAGGGTATGGTTTAGGGTTAGGGTTAGGGTTAGTGTTAGGTTTAGGGCTCATTTTAGGGTATGGGTTAGGATTAGAGTACGTGTTAGGTTTAGGGTAGGGGTTAGGGTTAGGATACGCGTTAGGGTTAGGGTAGTTATTAAACCTATCCCACTCTCTAGATACCCCTTAGCACGTAAAGGAATATTATTTGGGGGTCCAGCCATGGAGAAGAGTTTAGACACTAGGATAAGATAAGGAACACACCCATTATAAAGAAATCACATTAGGATTCTCTTTTTAAGCTGTTCCTTAAAACACTAGTGCTTAGGAAATCTATTGGAGGCAGAAGCAGTCAAGGGTAGCCTAGGGTTAGGGTTAGGCTTAGGGTTAGGGTTAGGGTACGGCTTAGGGTACGGGTTCGGGGAGGGGTCCGTGTACGGTGGAGGGTATGGGTTAGGGTTAGGGTTAGGGTTAGTGTTAGGGTTAGGGCTCATTTTAGGGAACGGGTTAGGATTAGAGTACGTGTTAGGTTTAGGGTAGGGGTTAGGGTTAGGGTACGCGTTAGGGTTAGGGTAGTTATTAAACCTATCCCACTCTCTAGATACCCCTTAGCAAGTAAAGGAATATTATTTGGGGGTCCAGCCATGGAGAAGAATTTAGACACTAGGATAAGATAAGGAACACACCCATTATAAAGAAATCACGTTAGGATTCTCTTTTTAAGCTGTTCCTTAAAACACTAGTGCTTAGGAAATCTATTGGAGGCAGAAGCAGTCAAGGGTAGCCTAGGGTTAAGGTTAGGCTTAGGGTTAGGGTTAGGGTACGGCTTAGGGTACGGGTTCGGGGAGGGGTCCGTGTACGGTGTAGGGTATGGGTTAGGGTTAGGGTTAGGGCTCATTTTAGGGAACGGGTTAGGATTAGAGTACGTGTTAGGTTTAGGGTAGGGGTTAGGGTTAGGGTACGCGTTAGGGTTAGGGTAGTTATTAAACCTATCCCACTGTCTAGATACCCCTTAGCAAGTAAAGGAATATTATTTGGGGGTCCAGCCATGGAGAAGAATTTAGACACTAGGATAAGATAAGGAACACACCCATTATAAAGAAATCACGTTAGGATTCTCTTTTTAAGCTGTTCCTTAAAACACTACTGCTTAGGAAATCTATTGGAGGCAGAAGCAGTCAAGGGTAGCCTAGGGTTAGGGTTAGGCTTAGGGTTAGGGTTAGGGTACGGCTTAGGGTACGGGTTCGGGGAGGGGTCCGTGTACGGTGTAGGGTATGGTTTAGGGTTAGGGTTAGGGTTAGTGTTAGGGTTAGGGCTCATTTTAGGGAACGGGTTAGGATTAGAGTACGTGTTAGGTTTAGGGTAGGGGTTAGGGTTAGGGTACGCGTTAGGGTTAGGGTAGTTATTAAACCTATCCCACTCTCTAGATACCCCTTAGGAAGTAAAGGAATATTATTTGGGGGTCCAGCCATGGAGAAGAATTTAGACACTAGGATAAGATAAGGAACACACCCATTATAAAGAAATCACGTTAGGATTCTCTTTTTAAGCTGTTCCTTAAAACACTAGTGCTTAGGAAATCTATTGGAGGCAGAAGCAGTCAAGGGTAGCCTAGGGTAAGGGTTAGGCTTAGGGTTAGGGTTAGGGTACGGCTTAGGGTACGGGTTCGGGGAGGGGTCCGTGTACGGTGTAGGGTATGGTTTAGGGTTAGGTTTAGGGTTAGTGTTAGGTTTAGGGCTCATTTTAGGGTATGGGTTAGGATTAGAGTACGTGTTAGGTTTAGGGTAGGGGTTAGGGTTAGGGTACGCGTTAGGGTTAGGGTAGTTATTAAACCTATCCCACTCTCTAGATACCCCTTAGCACGTAAAGGAATATTATTTGGGGGTCCAGCCATGGAGAAGAGTTTAGACACTAGGATAAGATAAGGAACACACCCATTATAAAGAAATCACATTAGGATTCTCTTTTTAAGCTGTTCCTTAAAACACTAGTGCTTAGGAAATCTATTGGAGGCAGAAGCAGTCAAGGGTAGCCTAGGGTTAGGGTTAGGCTTAGGGTTAGGGTTAGGGTACGGCTTAGGGTACGGGTTCGGGGAGGGGTCCGTGTACGGTGTAGGGTATGGGTTAGGGTTAGGGTTAGGGTTAGTGTTAGGGTTAGGGCTCATTTTAGGGAACGGGTTAGGATTAGAGTACGTGTTAGGTTTAGGGTAGGGGTTAGGGTTAGGGTACGCGTTAGGGTTAGGGTAGTTATTAAACCTATCCCACTCTCTAGATACCCCTTAGCAAGTAAAGGAATATTATTTGGGGGTCCAGCCATGGAGAAGAATTTAGACACTAGGATAAGATAAGGAACACACCCATTATAAAGAAATCACGTTAGGATTCTCTTTTTAAGCTGTTCCTTAAAACACTAGTGCTTAGGAAATCTATTGGAGGCAGAAGCAGTCAAGGGTAGCCTAGGGTTAGGGTTAGGCTTAGGGTTAGGGTTAGGGTACGGCTTAGGGTACGGGTTCGGGGAGGGGTCCGTGTACGGTGTAGGGTATGGGTTAGGGTTAGGGTTAGGGTTAGTGTTAGGGTTAGGGCTCGGTTTAGGGTACGGGTTAGGTTTAGGGTACGTGTTAGGTTTAGGGTAGGGGTTAGGGTTAGGGTACGCGTTAGGGTTAGGGTAGTTATTAAACCTATCCCACTCTCTAGATACCCCTTAGCAAGTAAAGGAATATTATTTGGGGGTCCAGCCATGGAGAAGAATTTAGACACTAGGATAAGATAAGGAACACACCCATTATAAAGAAATCACGTTAGGATTCTCTTTTTAAGCTGTTCCTTAAAACACTAGTGCTTAGGAAATCTATTGGAGGCAGAAGCAGTCAAGGGTAGCCTAGGGTTAGGGTTAGGCTTAGGGTTAGGGTTAGGGTACGGCTTAGGGTACGGGTTCGGGGAGGGGTCCGTGTACGGTGTAGGGTATGGGTTAGGGTTAGGGTTAGGGTTAGTGTTAGGGTTAGGGCTCGGTTTAGGGTACGGTTTAGGTTTAGGGTACGTGTTAGGTTTAGGGTAGGGGTTAGGGTTAGGATACGCGTTAGGGTTAGGGTAGTTATTAAACCTATCCCACTCTCTAGATACCCGTTAGCACGTAAAGGAATATTATTTGGGGGTCCAGCCATGGAGAAGAGTTTAGACACTAGGATAAGATAAGGAACACACCCATTATAAAGAAATCACATTAGGATTCTCTTTTTAAGCTGTTCCTTAAAACACTATTGCTTAGGAAATCTATTGGAGGCAGAAGCAGTCAAGGGTAGCCTAGGGTTAGGGTTAGGCTTAGGGTTAGGGTTAGGGTACGGCTTAGGGTATGGGTTCGGGGAGGGGTCCGTGTACGGTGTAGGGTATGGGTTAGGGTTAGGGTTAGGGTTAGTGTTAGGGTTAGGGCTCGGTTTAGGGTACGGGTTAGGATTAGGGTACGTGTTAGGTTTAGGGTAGGGGTTAGGGTTAGGATACGTGTTAGGGTTAGGGTAGTTATTAAACCTATCCCACTCTCTAGATACCCCTTAGCACGTAAAGGAATATTATTTGGGGGTCCAGCCATGGAGAAGAGTTTAGACACTAGGATAAGATAAGGAACACACCCATTATACAGAAATCACATTAGGATTCTCTTTTTAAGCTGTTCCTTAAAACACTAGTGCTTAGGAAATCTATTGGAGGCAGAAGCAGTCAAGGGTAGCCTAGGGTTAGGGTTAGGCTTAGGGTTAGGGTTAGGGTACGGCTTAGGGTACGGGTTCGGGGAGGGGTCCGTGTACGGTGTAGGGTATGGGTTAGGGTTAGGGTTAGGGTTAGTGTTAGGGTTAGGGCTCATTTTAGGGAACGGGTTAGGATTAGAGTACGTGTTAGGTTTAGGGTAGGGGTTAGGGTTAGGGTACGTGTTAGGGTTAGGGTAGTTATTAAACCTATCCCACTCTCTAGATACCCCTTAGCAAGTAAAGGAATATTATTTGGGGGTCCAGCCATGGAGAAGAATTTAGACACTAGGATAAGATAAGGAACACACCCATTATAAAGAAATCACGTTAGGATTATCTTTTTAAGCTGTTCCTTAAAACACTAGTGCTTAGGAAATCTATTGGAGGCAGAAGCAGTCAAGGGTAGCCTAGGGTTAGGGTTAGGCTTAGGGTTAGGGTTAGGGTACGGCTTAGGGTACGGGTTCGGGGAGGGGTCCGTGTACGGTGTAGGGTATGGGTTAGGGTTAGGGTTAGGGTTAGTGTTAGGGTTAGGGCTCGGTTTAGGGTACGGTTTAGGTTTAGGGTACGTGTTAGGTTTAGGGTAGGGGTTAGGGTTAGGATACGCGTTAGGGTTAGGGTAGTTATTAAACCTATCCCACTCTCTAGATACCCGTTAGCACGTAAAGGAATATTATTTGGGGGTCCAGCCATGGAGAAGAGTTTAGACACTAGGATAAGATAAGGAACACACCCATTATAAAGAAATCACATTAGGATTCTCTTTTTAAGCTGTTCCTTAAAACACTATTGCTTAGGAAATCTATTGGAGGCAGAAGCAGTCAAGGGTAGCCTAGGGTTAGGGTTAGGCTTAGGGTTAGGGTTAGGGTACGGCTTAGGGTATGGGTTCGGGGAGGGGTCCGTGTACGGTGTAGGGTATGGGTTAGGGTTAGGGTTAGGGTTAGTGTTAGGGTTAGGGCTCGGTTTAGGGTACGGGTTAGGATTAGGGTACGTGTTAGGTTTAGGGTAGGGGTTAGGGTTAGGATACGTGTTAGGGTTAGGGTAGTTATTAAACCTATCCCACTCTCTAGATACCCCTTAGCACGTAAAGGAATATTATTTGGGGGTCCAGCCATGGAGAAGAGTTTAGACACTAGGATAAGATAAGGAACACACCCATTATACAGAAATCACATTAGGATTCTCTTTTTAAGCTGTTCCTTAAAACACTAGTGCTTAGGAAATCTATTGGAGGCAGAAGCAGTCAAGGGTAGCCTAGGGTTAGGGTTAGGCTTAGGGTTAGGGTTAGGGTACGGCTTAGGGTACGGGTTCGGGGAGGGGTCCGTGTACGGTGTAGGGTATGGGTTAGGGTTAGGGTTAGGGTTAGTGTTAGGGTTAGGGCTCGGTTTAGGGTACGGGTTAGGATTAGGGTACGTGTTAGGGTTAGGGTAGGGGTTAGGGTTAGGGTACGCGTTAGGGTTAGGGTAGTTATTAAACCTATCCCACTCTCTAGATACCCCTTAGCACGTAAAGGAATATTATTTGGGGGTCCAGCCATGGAGAAGAATTTAGACACTAGGATAAGATAAGGAACACACCCATTATAAAGAAATCACATTAGGATTCTCTTTTTAAGCTGTTCCTTAAAACACTAGTGCTTAGGAAATCTATTGGAAGCAGAAGCAGTCAAGGGTAGCCTAGGGTTAGGGTTAGGCTTAGGGTTAGGGTTAGGGTACGGCTTATGGTACGGGTTCGGGGAGGGGTCCGTGTACGGTGTAGGGTATGGGTTAGGGTTAGGGTTAGGGTTAGTGTTAGGGTTAGGGCTCGGTTTAGGGTACGGGTTAGGATTAGGGTACGTGTTAGGGTTAGGGTAGGGGTTAGGGTTAGTATACGCGTTAGGGTTAGGGTTGTTATTAAACCTATCCCATTCTCTAGATACCCCTTAGCACGTAAAGGAATATTATTTGGGGGTCCAGCCATGGAGAAGAGTTTAGACACTAGGATAAGATAAGGAACACACCCATTATACAGAAATCACATTAGGATTCTCTTTTTAAGCTGTTCCTTAAAACACTAGTGCTTAGGAAATCTATTGGAGGCAGAAGCAGTCAAGGGTAGCCTAGGGTTAGGGTTAGGCTTAGGGTTAGGGTTAGGGTACGGCTTAGGGTACGGGTTCGGGGAGGGGTCCGTGTACGGTGTAGGGTATGGGTTAGGGTTAGGGTTAGGGTTAGTGTTAGGGTTAGGGCTCGGTTTAGGGTACGGGTTAGGATTAGGGTACGTGTTAGGGTTAGGGTAGGGGTTAGGGTTAGGATACGCGTTAGGGTTAGGGTTGTTATTAAACCTATCCCATTCTCTAGATACCCGTTAGCACGTAAAGGAATATTATTTGGGGGTCCAGCCATGGAGAAGAGTTTAGACACTAGGATAAGATAAGGAACACACCCATTATAAAGAAATCACATTAGGATTCTCTTTTTAAGCTGTTCCTTAAAACACTAGTGCTTAGGAAATCTATTGGAGGCAGAAGCAGTCAAGGGTAGCCTAGGGTTAGGGTTAGGCTTAGGGTTAGGGTTAGGGTACGGCTTAGGGTACGGGTTCGGGGAGGGGTCCGTGTACGGTGTAGGGTATGGGTTAGGGTTAGGGTTAGGGTTAGTGTTAGGGTTAGGGCTCATTTTAGGGAACGGGTTAGGATTAGAGTACGTGTTAGGTTTAGGGTAGGGGTTAGGGTTAGGGTACGCGTTAGGGTTAGGGTAGTTATTAAACCTATCCCACTGTCTAGATACCCCTTAGCAAGTAAAGGAATATTATTTGGGGGTCCAGCCATGGAGAAGAATTTAGACACTAGGATAAGATAAGGAACACACCCATTATAAAGAAATCACGTTAGGATTCTCTTTTTAAGCTGTTCCTTAAAACACTAGTGCTTAGGAAATCTATTGGAGGCAGAAGCAGTCAAGGGTAGCCTAGGGTTAGGGTTAGGCTTAGGGTTAGGGTTAGGGTACGGCTTAGGGTACGGGTTCGGGGAGGGGTCCGTGTATGGTGTAGGGTATGGGTTAGGGTTAGGGTTAGGGCTCATTTTAGGGAACGGGTTAGGATTAGAGTACGTGTTAGGTTTAGGGTAGGGGTTAGGGTTAGGGTACGCGTTAGGGTTAGGGTAGTTATTAAACCTATCCCACTGTCTAGATACCCCTTAGCAAGTAAAGGAATATTATTTGGGGGTCCAGCCATGGAGAAGAATTTAGACACTAGGATAAGATAAGGAACACACCCATTATAAAGAAATCACGTTAGGATTCTCTTTTTAAGCTGTTCCTTAAAACACTAGTGCTTAGGAAATCTATTGGAGGCAGAAGCAGTCAAGGGTAGCCTAGGGTTAGGGTTAGGCTTAGGGTTAGGGTTAGGGTACGGCTTAGGGTACGGGTTCGGGGAGGGGTCCGTGTACGGTGTAGGGTATGGGTTAGGGTTAGGGTTAGGGTTAGTGTTAGGGTTAGGGCTCATTTTAGGGAACGGGTTAGGATTAGAGTACGTGTTAGGTTTAGGGTAGGGGTTAGGGTTAGGGTACGCGTTAGGGTTAGGGTAGTTATTAAACCTATCCCACTCTCTAGATACCCCTTAGCAAGTAAAGGAATATTATTTGGGGGTCCAGCCATGGAGAAGAATTTAGACACTAGGATAAGATAAGGAACACACCCATTATAAAGAAATCACGTTAGGATTCTCTTTTTAAGCTGTTCCTTAAAACACTAGTGCTTAGGAAATCTATTGGAGGCAGAAGCAGTCAAGGGTAGCCTAGGGTAAGGGTTAGGCTTAGGGTTAGGGTTAGGGTACGGCTTAGGGTACGGGTTCGGGGAGGGGTCCGTGTACGGTGTAGGGTATGGTTTAGGGTTAGGGTTAGGGTTAGTGTTAGGTTTAGGGCTCATTTTAGGGTATGGGTTAGGATTAGAGTACGTGTTAGGTTTAGGGTAGGGGTTAGGGTTAGGGTACGCGTTAGGGTTAGGGTAGTTATTAAACCTATCCCACTCTCTAGATACCCCTTAGCACGTAAAGGAATATTATTTGGGGGTCCAGCCATGGAGAAGAGTTTAGACACTAGGATAAGATAAGGAACACACCCATTATAAAGAAATCACATTAGGATTCTCTTTTTAAGCTGTTCCTTAAAACACTAGTGCTTAGGAAATCTATTGGAGGCAGAAGCAGTCAAGGGTAGCCTAGGGTTAGGGTTAGGCTTAGGGTTAGGGTTAGGGTACGGCTTAGGGTACGGGTTCGGGGAGGGGTCCGTGTACGGTGTAGGGTATGGGTTAGGGTTAGGGTTAGGGTTAGTGTTAGGGTTAGGGCTCATTTTAGGGAACGGGTTAGGATTAGAGTACGTGTTAGGTTTAGGGTAGGGGTTAGGGTTAGGGTACGCGTTAGGGTTAGGGTAGTTATTAAACCTATCCCACTCTCTAGATACCCCTTAGCAAGTAAAGGAATATTATTTGGGGGTCCAGCCATGGAGAAGAATTTAGACACTAGGATAAGATAAGGAACACACCCATTATAAAGAAATCACGTTAGGATTCTCTTTTTAAGCTGTTCCTTAAAACACTAGTGCTTAGGAAATCTATTGGAGGCAGAAGCAGTCAAGGGTAGCCTAGGGTTAGGGTTAGGCTTAGGGTTAGGGTTAGGGTACGGCTTAGGGTACGGGTTCGGGGAGGGGTCCGTGTACGGTGTAGGGTATGGGTTAGGGTTAGGGTTAGGGTTAGTGTTAGGGTTAGGGCTCATTTTAGGGAACGGGTTAGGATTAGAGTACGTGTTAGGTTTAGGGTAGGGGTTAGGGTTAGGGTACGCGTTAGGGTTAGGGTAGTTATTAAACCTATCCCACTCTCTAGATACCCCTTAGCAAGTAAAGGAATATTATTTGGGGGTCCAGCCATGGAGAAGAATTTAGACACTAGGATAAGATAAGGAACACACCCATTATAAAGAAATCACGTTAGGATTATCTTTTTAAGCTGTTCCTTAAAACACTAGTGCTTAGGAAATCTATTGGAGGCAGAAGCAGTCAAGGGTAGCCTAGGGTTAGGGTTAGGCTTAGGGTTAGGGTTAGGGTACGGCTTAGGGTACGGGTTCGGGGAGGGGTCCGTGTACGGTGTAGGGTATGGGTTAGGGTTAGGGTTAGGGTTAGTGTTAGGGTTAGGGCTCGGTTTAGGGTACGGGTTAGGTTTAGGGTACGTGTTAGGTTTAGGGTAGGGGTTAGGGTTAGGATACGCGTTAGGGTTAGGGTAGTTATTAAACCTATCCCACTCTCTAGATACCCGTTAGCACGTAAAGGAATATTATTTGGGGGTCCAGCCATGGAGAAGAGTTTAGACACTAGGATAAGATAAGGAACACACCCATTATAAAGAAATCACATTAGGATTCTCTTTTTAAGCTGTTCCTTAAAACACTATTGCTTAGGAAATCTATTGGAGGCAGAAGCAGTCAAGGGTAGCCTAGGGTTAGGGTTAGGCTTAGGGTTAGGGTTAGGGTACGGCTTAGGGTATGGGTTCGGGGAGGGGTCCGTGTACGGTGTAGGGTATGGGTTAGGGTTAGGGTTAGGGTTAGTGTTAGGGTTAGGGCTCGGTTTAGGGTACGGGTTAGGATTAGGGTACGTGTTAGGTTTAGGGTAGGGGTTAGGGTTAGGATACGTGTTAGGGTTAGGGTAGTTATTAAACCTATCCCACTCTCTAGATACCCCTTAGCACGTAAAGGAATATTATTTGGGGGTCCAGCCATGGAGAAGAGTTTAGACACTAGGATAAGATAAGGAACACACCCATTATACAGAAATCACATTAGGATTCTCTTTTTAAGCTGTTCCTTAAAACACTAGTGCTTAGGAAATCTATTGGAGGCAGAAGCAGTCAAGGGTAGCCTAGGGTTAGGGTTAGGCTTAGGGTTAGGGTTAGGGTACGGCTTAGGGTACGGGTTTGGGGAGGGGTCCGTGTACGGTGTAGGGTATGGGTTAGGGTTAGGGTTAGGGTTAGTGTTAGGGTTAGGGCTCGGTTTAGGGTACGGGTTAGGATTAGGGTACGTGTTAGGGTTAGGGTAGGGGTTAGGGTTAGGATACGCGTTAGGGTTAGGGTTGTTATTAAACCTATCCCATTCTCTAGATACCCGTTAGCACGTAAAGGAATATTATTTGGGGGTCCAGCCATGGAGAAGAGTTTAGACACTAGGATAAGATAAGGAACACACCCATTATAAAGAAATCACATTAGGATTCTCTTTTTAAGCTGTTCCTTAAAACACTAGTGCTTAGGAAATCTATTGGAGGCAGAAGCAGTCAAGGGTAGCCTAGGGTTAGGGTTAGGCTTAGGGTTAGGGTTAGGGTACGGCTTAGGGTACGGGTTCGGGGAGGGGTCCGTGTACGGTGTAGGGTATGGGTTAGGGTTAGGGTTAGGGTTAGTGTTAGGGTTAGGGCTCATTTTAGGGTACGGGTTAGGATTAGGGTACGTGTTAGGTTTAGGGTAGGGGTTAGGGTTAGGGTACGCGTTAGGGTTAGGGTAGTTATTAAACCTATCCCACTCTCTAGATACCCCTTAGCACGTAAAGGAATATTATTTGGGGGTCCAGCCATGGAGAAGAATTTAGACACTAGGATAATATAAGGAACACACCGATTATACAGAAATCACATTAGGATTCTCTTTTTAAGCTGTTCCTTAAAACACTAGTGCTTAGGAAATCTATTGGAAGCAGAAGCAGTCAAGGGTAGCCTAGGGTTAGGGTTAGGCTTAGGGTTAGGGTTAGGGTACGGCTTAGGGTACGGGTTCGGGGAGGGGTCCGTGTACGGTGTAGGGTATGGGTTAGGGTTAGGGTTAGGGTTAGTGTTAGGGTTAGGGCTCGGTTTAGGGTACGGGTTACGATTAGGGTACATGTTAGGGTTAGGGTAGGGGTTAGGGTTAGGAAACGCGTTAGGGTTAGGGTTGTTATTAAACCTATCCCATTCTCTAGATACCCCTTAGCACGTAAAGGAATATTATTTGGGGGTCCAGCCATGGAGAAGAGTTTAGACACTAGGATAAGATAAGGAACACACCCATTATACAGAAATCACATTAGGATTCTCTTTTTAAGCTGTTCCTTAAAACACTAGTGCTTAGGAAATCTATTGGAGGCAGAAGCAGTCAAGGGTAGCCTAGGGTTAGGGTTAGGCTTAGGGTTAGGGTTAGGGTACGGCTTAGGGTACGGGTTCGGGGAGGGGTCCGTGTACGGTGTAGGGTATGGGTTAGGGTTAGGGTTAGGGTTAGTGTTAGGGTTAGGGCTCGGTTTAGGGTACGGGTTAGGATTAGGGTACGTGTTAGGGTTAGGGTAGGGGTTAGGGTTAGTATACGCGTTAGGGTTAGGGTTGTTATTAAACCTATCCCATTCTCTAGATACCCCTTAGCACGTAAAGGAATATTATTTGGGGGTCCAGCCATGGAGAAGAGTTTAGACACTAGGATAAGATAAGGAACACACCCATTATACAGAAATCACATTAGGATTCTCTTTTTAAGCTGTTCCTTAAAACACTAGTGCTTAGGAAATCTATTGGAGGCAGAAGCAGTCAAGGGTAGCCTAGGGTTAGGGTTAGGCTTAGGGTTAGGGTTAGGGTACGGCTTAGGGTACGGGTTCGGGGAGGGGTCCGTGTACGGTGTAGGGTATGGGTTAGGGTTAGGGTTAGGGTTAGTGTTAGGGTTAGGGCTCGGTTTAGGGTACGGGTTAGGATTAGGGTACGTGTTAGGGTTAGGGTAGGGGTTAGGGTTAGGATACGCGTTAGGGTTAGGGTTGTTATTAAACCTATCCCATTCTCTAGATACCCGTTAGCACGTAAAGGAATATTATTTGGGGGTCCAGCCATGGAGAAGAGTTTAGACACTAGGATAAGATAAGGAACACACCCATTATAAAGAAATCACATTAGGATTCTCTTTTTAAGCTGTTCCTTAAAACACTAGTGCTTAGGAAATCTATTGGAGGCAGAAGCAGTCAAGGGTAGCCTAGGGTTAGGGTTAGGCTTAGGGTTAGGGTTAGGGTACGGCTTAGGGTACGGGTTCGGGGAGGGGTCCGTGTACGGTGTAGGGTATGGGTTAGGGTTAGGGTTAGGGTTAGTGTTAGGGTTAGGGCTCATTTTAGGGAACGGGTTAGGATTAGAGTACGTGTTAGGTTTAGGGTAGGGGTTAGGGTTAGGGTACGCGTTAGGGTTAGGGTAGTTATTAAACCTATCCCACTGTCTAGATACCCCTTAGCAAGTAAAGGAATATTATTTGGGGGTCCAGCCATGGAGAAGAATTTAGACACTAGGATAAGATAAGGAACACACCCATTATAAAGAAATCACGTTAGGATTCTCTTTTTAAGCTGTTCCTTAAAACACTAGTGCTTAGGAAATCTATTGGAGGCAGAAGCAGTCAAGGGTAGCCTAGGGTTAGGGTTAGGCTTAGGGTTAGGGTTAGGGTACGGCTTAGGGTACGGGTTCGGGGAGGGGTCCGTGTACGGTGTAGGGTATGGGTTAGGGTTAGGGTTAGGGCTCATTTTAGGGAACGGGTTAGGATTAGAGTACGTGTTAGGTTTAGGGTAGGGGTTAGGGTTAGGGTACGCGTTAGGGTTAGGGTAGTTATTAAACCTATCCCACTGTCTAGATACCCCTTAGCAAGTAAAGGAATATTATTTGGGGGTCCAGCCATGGAGAAGAATTTAGACACTAGGATAAGATAAGGAACACACCCATTATAAAGAAATCACGTTAGGATTCTCTTTTTAAGCTGTTCCTTAAAACACTAGTGCTTAGGAAATCTATTGGAGGCAGAAGCAGTCAAGGGTAGCCTAGGGTTAGGGTTAGGCTTAGGGTTAGGGTTAGGGTACGGCTTAGGGTACGGGTTCGGGGAGGGGTCCGTGTACGGTGTAGGGTATGGGTTAGGGTTAGGGTTAGGGTTAGTGTTAGGGTTAGGGCTCATTTTAGGGAACGGGTTAGGATTAGAGTACGTGTTAGGTTTAGGGTAGGGGTTAGGGTTAGGGTACGCGTTAGGGTTAGGGTAGTTATTAAACCTATCCCACTCTCTAGATACCCCTTAGCAAGTAAAGGAATATTATTTGGGGGTCCAGCCATGGAGAAGAATTTAGACACTAGGATAAGATAAGGAACACACCCATTATAAAGAAATCACGTTAGGATTCTCTTTTTAAGCTGTTCCTTAAAACACTAGTGCTTAGGAAATCTATTGGAGGCAGAAGCAGTCAAGGGTAGCCTAGGGTAAGGGTTAGGCTTAGGGTTAGGGTTAGGGTACGGCTTAGGGTACGGGTTCGGGGAGGGGTCCGTGTACGGTGTAGGGTATGGTTTAGGGTTAGGGTTAGGGTTAGTGTTAGGTTTAGGGCTCATTTTAGGGTATGGGTTAGGATTAGAGTACGTGTTAGGTTTAGGGTAGGGGTTAGGGTTAGGGTACGCGTTAGGGTTAGGGTAGTTATTAAACCTATCCCACTCTCTAGATACCCCTTAGCACGTAAAGGAATATTATTTGGGGGTCCAGCCATGGAGAAGAGTTTAGACACTAGGATAAGATAAGGAACACACCCATTATAAAGAAATCACATTAGGATTCTCTTTTTAAGCTGTTCCTTAAAACACTAGTGCTTAGGAAATCTATTGGAGGCAGAAGCAGTCAAGGGTAGCCTAGGGTTAGGGTTAGGCTTAGGGTTAGGGTTAGGGTATGGCTTAGGGTACGGGTTCGGGGAGGGGTCCGTGTACGGTGTAGGGTATGGGTTAGGGTTAGGGTTAGGGTTAGTGTTAGGGTTAGGGCTCATTTTAGGGAACGGGTTAGGATTAGAGTACGTGTTAGGTTTAGGGTAGGGGTTAGGGTTAGGGTACGCGTTAGGGTTAGGGTAGTTATTAAACCTATCCCACTCTCTAGATACCCCTTAGCAAGTAAAGGAATATTATTTGGGGGTCCAGCCATGGAGAAGAATTTAGACACTAGGATAAGATAAGGAACACACCCATTATAAAGAAATCACGTTAGGATTCTCTTTTTAAGCTGTTCCTTAAAACACTAGTGCTTAGGAAATCTATTGGAGGCAGAAGCAGTCAAGGGTAGCCTAGGGTTAGGGTTAGGCTTAGGGTTAGGGTTAGGGTACGGCTTAGGGTACGGGTTCGGGGAGGGGTCCGTGTACGGTGTAGGGTATGGGTTAGGGTTAGGGTTAGGGTTAGTGTTAGGGTTAGGGCTCGGTTTAGGGTACGGGTTAGGATTAGGGTACGTGTTAGGGTTAGGGTAGGGGTTAGGGTTAGGATACGCGTTAGGGTTAGGGTTGTTATTAAACCTATCCCATTCTCTAGATACCCGTTAGCACGTAAAGGAATATTATTTGGGGGTCCAGCCATGGAGAAGAGTTTAGACACTAGGATAAGATAAGGAACACACCCATTATAAAGAAATCACATTAGGATTCTCTTTTTAAGCTGTTCCTTAAAACACTAGTGCTTAGGAAATCTATTGGAGGCAGAAGCAGTCAAGGGTAGCCTAGGGTTAGGGTTAGGCTTAGGGTTAGGGTTAGGGTACGGCTTAGGGTACGGGTTCGGGGAGGGGTCCGTGTACGGTGTAGGGTATGGGTTAGGGTTAGGGTTAGGGTTAGTGTTAGGGTTAGGGCTCATTTTAGGGTACGGGTTAGGATTAGGGTACGTGTTAGGTTTAGGGTAGGGGTTAGGGTTAGGGTACGCGTTAGGGTTAGGGTAGTTATTAAACCTATCCCACTCTCTAGATACCCCTTAGCACGTAAAGGAATATTATTTGGGGGTCCAGCCATGGAGAAGAATTTAGACACTAGGATAATATAAGGAACACACCGATTATACAGAAATCACATTAGGATTCTCTTTTTAAGCTGTTCCTTAAAACACTAGTGCTTAGGAAATCTATTGGAAGCAGAAGCAGTCAAGGGTAGCCTAGGGTTAGGGTTAGGCTTAGGGTTAGGGTTAGGGTACGGCTTAGGGTACGGGTTCGGGGAGGGGTCCGTGTACGGTGTAGGGTATGGGTTAGGGTTAGGGTTAGGGTTAGTGTTAGGGTTAGGGCTCGGTTTAGGGTACGGGTTACGATTAGGGTACATGTTAGGGTTAGGGTAGGGGTTAGGGTTAGGAAACGCGTTAGGGTTAGGGTTGTTATTAAACCTATCCCATTCTCTAGATACCCCTTAGCACGTAAAGGAATATTATTTGGGGGTCCAGCCATGGAGAAGAGTTTAGACACTAGGATAAGATAAGGAACACACCCATTATACAGAAATCACATTAGGATTCTCTTTTTAAGCTGTTCCTTAAAACACTAGTGCTTAGGAAATCTATTGGAGGCAGAAGCAGTCAAGGGTAGCCTAGGGTTAGGGTTAGGCTTAGGGTTAGGGTTAGGGTACGGCTTAGGGTACGGGTTCGGGGAGGGGTCCGTGTACGGTGTAGGGTATGGGTTAGGGTTAGGGTTAGGGTTAGTGTTAGGGTTAGGGCTCGGTTTAGGGTACGGGTTAGGATTAGGGTACGTGTTAGGGTTAGGGTAGGGGTTAGGGTTAGTATACGCGTTAGGGTTAGGGTTGTTATTAAACCTATCCCATTCTCTAGATACCCCTTAGCACGTAAAGGAATATTATTTGGGGGTCCAGCCATGGAGAAGAGTTTAGACACTAGGATAAGATAAGGAACACACCCATTATACAGAAATCACATTAGGATTCTCTTTTTAAGCTGTTCCTTAAAACACTAGTGCTTAGGAAATCTATTGGAGGCAGAAGCAGTCAAGGGTAGCCTAGGGTTAGGGTTAGGCTTAGGGTTAGGGTTAGGGTACGGCTTAGGGTACGGGTTCGGGGAGGGGTCCGTGTACGGTGTAGGGTATGGGTTAGGGTTAGGGTTAGGGTTAGTGTTAGGGTTAGGGCTCGGTTTAGGGTACGGGTTAGGATTAGGGTACGTGTTAGGGTTAGGGTAGGGGTTAGGGTTAGGATACGCGTTAGGGTTAGGGTTGTTATTAAACCTATCCCATTCTCTAGATACCCGTTAGCACGTAAAGGAATATTATTTGGGGGTCCAGCCATGGAGAAGAGTTTAGACACTAGGATAAGATAAGGAACACACCCATTATAAAGAAATCACATTAGGATTCTCTTTTTAAGCTGTTCCTTAAAACACTAGTGCTTAGGAAATCTATTGGAGGCAGAAGCAGTCAAGGGTAGCCTAGGGTTAGGGTTAGGCTTAGGGTTAGGGTTAGGGTACGGCTTAGGGTACGGGTTCGGGGAGGGGTCCGTGTACGGTGTAGGGTATGGGTTAGGGTTAGGGTTAGGGTTAGTGTTAGGGTTAGGGCTCATTTTAGGGAACGGGTTAGGATTAGAGTACGTGTTAGGTTTAGGGTAGGGGTTAGGGTTAGGGTACGCGTTAGGGTTAGGGTAGTTATTAAACCTATCCCACTGTCTAGATACCCCTTAGCAAGTAAAGGAATATTATTTGGGGGTCCAGCCATGGAGAAGAATTTAGACACTAGGATAAGATAAGGAACACACCCATTATAAAGAAATCACGTTAGGATTCTCTTTTTAAGCTGTTCCTTAAAACACTAGTGCTTAGGAAATCTATTGGAGGCAGAAGCAGTCAAGGGTAGCCTAGGGTTAGGGTTAGGCTTAGGGTTAGGGTTAGGGTACGGCTTAGGGTACGGGTTCGGGGAGGGGTCCGTGTACGGTGTAGGGTATGGGTTAGGGTTAGGGTTAGGGCTCATTTTAGGGAACGGGTTAGGATTAGAGTACGTGTTAGGTTTAGGGTAGGGGTTAGGGTTAGGGTACGCGTTAGGGTTAGGGTAGTTATTAAACCTATCCCACTGTCTAGATACCCCTTAGCAAGTAAAGGAATATTATTTGGGGGTCCAGCCATGGAGAAGAATTTAGACACTAGGATAAGATAAGGAACACACCCATTATAAAGAAATCACGTTAGGATTCTCTTTTTAAGCTGTTCCTTAAAACACTAGTGCTTAGGAAATCTATTGGAGGCAGAAGCAGTCAAGGGTAGCCTAGGGTTAGGGTTAGGCTTAGGGTTAGGGTTAGGGTACGGCTTAGGGTACGGGTTCGGGGAGGGGTCCGTGTACGGTGTAGGGTATGGGTTAGGGTTAGGGTTAGGGTTAGTGTTAGGGTTAGGGCTCATTTTAGGGAACGGGTTAGGATTAGAGTACGTGTTAGGTTTAGGGTAGGGGTTAGGGTTAGGGTACGCGTTAGGGTTAGGGTAGTTATTAAACCTATCCCACTCTCTAGATACCCCTTAGCAAGTAAAGGAATATTATTTGGGGGTCCAGCCATGGAGAAGAATTTAGACACTAGGATAAGATAAGGAACACACCCATTATAAAGAAATCACGTTAGGATTCTCTTTTTAAGCTGTTCCTTAAAACACTAGTGCTTAGGAAATCTATTGGAGGCAGAAGCAGTCAAGGGTAGCCTAGGGTAAGGGTTAGGCTTAGGGTTAGGGTTAGGGTACGGCTTAGGGTACGGGTTCGGGGAGGGGTCCGTGTACGGTGTAGGGTATGGTTTAGGGTTAGGGTTAGGGTTAGTGTTAGGTTTAGGGCTCATTTTAGGGTATGGGTTAGGATTAGAGTACGTGTTAGGTTTAGGGTAGGGGTTAGGGTTAGGGTACGCGTTAGGGTTAGGGTAGTTATTAAACCTATCCCACTCTCTAGATACCCCTTAGCACGTAAAGGAATATTATTTGGGGGTCCAGCCATGGAGAAGAGTTTAGACACTAGGATAAGATAAGGAACACACCCATTATAAAGAAATCACATTAGGATTCTCTTTTTAAGCTGTTCCTTAAAACACTAGTGCTTAGGAAATCTATTGGAGGCAGAAGCAGTCAAGGGTAGCCTAGGGTTAGGGTTAGGCTTAGGGTTAGGGTTAGGGTACGGCTTAGGGTACGGGTTCGGGGAGGGGTCCGTGTACGGTGTAGGGTATGGGTTAGGGTTAGGGTTAGGGTTAGTGTTAGGGTTAGGGCTCATTTTAGGGAACGGGTTAGGATTAGAGTACGTGTTAGGTTTAGGGTAGGGGTTAGGGTTAGGGTACGCGTTAGGGTTAGGGTAGTTATTAAACCTATCCCACTCTCTAGATACCCCTTAGCAAGTAAAGGAATATTATTTGGGGGTCCAGCCATGGAGAAGAATTTAGACACTAGGATAAGATAAGGAACACACCCATTATAAAGAAATCACGTTAGGATTCTCTTTTTAAGCTGTTCCTTAAAACACTAGTGCTTAGGAAATCTATTGGAGGCAGAAGCAGTCAAGGGTAGCCTAGGGTTAGGGTTAGGCTTAGGGTTAGGGTTAGGGTACGGCTTAGGGTACGGGTTCGGGGAGGGGTCCGTGTACGGTGTAGGGTATGGGTTAGGGTTAGGGTTAGGGTTAGTGTTAGGGTTAGGGCTCATTTTAGGGAACGGGTTAGGATTAGAGTACGTGTTAGGTTTAGGGTAGGGGTTAGGGTTAGGGTACGCGTTAGGGTTAGGGTAGTTATTAAACCTATCCCACTCTCTAGATACCCCTTAGCAAGTAAAGGAATATTATTTGGGGGTCCAGCCATGGAGAAGAATTTAGACACTAGGATAAGATAAGGAACACACCCATTATAAAGAAATCACGTTAGGATTATCTTTTTAAGCTGTTCCTTAAAACACTAGTGCTTAGGAAATCTATTGGAGGCAGAAGCAGTCAAGGGTAGCCTAGGGTTAGGGTTAGGCTTAGGGTTAGGGTTAGGGTACGGCTTAGGGTACGGGTTCGGGGAGGGGTCCGTGTACGGTGTAGGGTATGGGTTAGGGTTAGGGTTAGGGTTAGTGTTAGGGTTAGGGCTCGGTTTAGGGTACGGGTTAGGTTTAGGGTACGTGTTAGGTTTAGGGTAGGGGTTAGGGTTAGGATACGCGTTAGGGTTAGGGTAGTTATTAAACCTATCCCACTCTCTAGATACCCGTTAGCACGTAAAGGAATATTATTTGGGGGTCCAGCCATGGAGAAGAGTTTAGACACTAGGATAAGATAAGGAACACACCCATTATAAAGAAATCACATTAGGATTCTCTTTTTAAGCTGTTCCTTAAAACACTATTGCTTAGGAAATCTATTGGAGGCAGAAGCAGTCAAGGGTAGCCTAGGGTTAGGGTTAGGCTTAGGGTTAGGGTTAGGGTACGGCTTAGGGTATGGGTTCGGGGAGGGGTCCGTGTACGGTGTAGGGTATGGGTTAGGGTTAGGGTTAGGGTTAGTGTTAGGGTTAGGGCTCGGTTTAGGGTACGGGTTAGGATTAGGGTACGTGTTAGGTTTAGGGTAGGGGTTAGGGTTAGGATACGTGTTAGGGTTAGGGTAGTTATTAAACCTATCCCACTCTCTAGATACCCCTTAGCACGTAAAGGAATATTATTTGGGGGTCCAGCCATGGAGAAGAGTTTAGACACTAGGATAAGATAAGGAACACACCCATTATACAGAAATCACATTAGGATTCTCTTTTTAAGCTGTTCCTTAAAACACTAGTGCTTAGGAAATCTATTGGAGGCAGAAGCAGTCAAGGGTAGCCTAGGGTTAGGGTTAGGCTTAGGGTTAGGGTTAGGGTACGGCTTAGGGTACGGGTTCGGGGAGGGGTCCGTGTACGGTGTAGGGTATGGGTTAGGGTTAGGGTTAGGGTTAGTGTTAGGGTTAGGGCTCGGTTTAGGGTACGGGTTAGGATTAGGGTACGTGTTAGGGTTAGGGTAGGGGTTAGGGTTAGGATACGCGTTAGGGTTAGGGTTGTTATTAAACCTATCCCATTCTCTAGATACCCGTTAGCACGTAAAGGAATATTATTTGGGGGTCCAGCCATGGAGAAGAGTTTAGACACTAGGATAAGATAAGGAACACACCCATTATAAAGAAATCACATTAGGATTCTCTTTTTAAGCTGTTCCTTAAAACACTAGTGCTTAGGAAATCTATTGGAGGCAGAAGCAGTCAAGGGTAGCCTAGGGTTAGGGTTAGGCTTAGGGTTAGGGTTAGGGTACGGCTTAGGGTACGGGTTCGGGGAGGGGTCCGTGTACGGTGTAGGGTATGGGTTAGGGTTAGGGTTAGGGTTAGTGTTAGGGTTAGGGCTCATTTTAGGGTACGGGTTAGGATTAGAGTACGTGTTAGGTTTAGGGTAGGGGTTAGGGTTAGGGTACGCGTTAGGGTTAGGGTAGTTATTAAACCTATCCCACTCTCTAGATACCCCTTAGCACGTAAAGGAATATTATTTGGGGGTCCAGCCATGGAGAAGAATTTAGACACTAGGATAATATAAGGAACACACCCATTATACAGAAATCACATTAGGATTCTCTTTTTAAGCTGTTCCTTAAAACACTAGTGCTTAGGAAATCTATTGGAAGCAGAAGCAGTCAAGGGTAGCCTAGGGTTAGGGTTAGGCTTAGGGTTAGGGTTAGGGTACGGCTTAGGGTACGGGTTCGGGGAGGGGTCCGTGTACGGTGTAGGGTATGGGTTAGGGTTAGGGTTAGGGTTAGTGTTAGGGTTAGGGCTCGGTTTAGGGTACGGCTTAGGATTAGGTTACGTGTTTGGTTTAGGGTAGGGGTTAGGGTTAGGATACGCGTTAGGGTTAGGGTAGTTATTAAACCTATCCCACTCTCTAGATACCCCTTAGCACGTAAAGGAATATTATTTGGGGGTCCAGCCATGGAGAAGAGTTTAGACACTAGGATAAGATAAGGAACACACCCATTATAAAGAAATCACATTAGGATTCTCTTTTTAAGCTGTTCCTTAAAACACTAGTGCTTAGGAAATCTATTGGAGGCAGAAGCAGTCAAGGGTAGCCTAGGGTTAGGGTTAGGCTTAGGGTTAGGGTTAGGGTACGGCTTAGGGTACGGGTTCGGGGAGGGGTCCGTGTACGGTGTAGGGTATGGGTTAGGGTTAGGGTTAGGGTTAGTGTTAGGGTTAGGGCTCATTTTAGGGAACGGGTTAGGATTAGAGTACGTGTTAGGTTTAGGGTAGGGGTTAGGGTTAGGGTACGCGTTAGGGTTAGGGTAGTTATTAAACCTATCCCACTCTCTAGATACCCCTTAGCAAGTAAAGGAATATTATTTGGGGGTCCAGCCATGGAGAAGAATTTAGACACTAGGATAAGATAAGGAACACACCCATTATAAAGAAATCACGTTAGGATTATCTTTTTAAGCTGTTCCTTAAAACACTAGTGCTTAGGAAATCTATTGGAGGCAGAAGCAGTCAAGGGTAGCCTAGGGTTAGGGTTAGGCTTAGGGTTAGGGTTAGGGTACGGCTTAGGGTACGGGTTCGGGGAGGGGTCCGTGTACGGTGTAGGGTATGGGTTAGGGTTAGGGTTAGGGTTAGTGTTAGGGTTAGGGCTCGGTTTAGGGTACGGGTTAGGTTTAGGGTACGTGTTAGGTTTAGGGTAGGGGTTAGGGTTAGGATACGCGTTAGGGTTAGGGTAGTTATTAAACCTATCCCACTCTCTAGATACCCGTTAGCACGTAAAGGAATATTATTTGGGGGTCCAGCCATGGAGAAGAGTTTAGACACTAGGATAAGATAAGGAACACACCCATTATAAAGAAATCACATTAGGATTCTCTTTTTAAGCTGTTCCTTAAAACACTATTGCTTAGGAAATCTATTGGAGGCAGAAGCAGTCAAGGGTAGCCTAGGGTTAGGGTTAGGCTTAGGGTTAGGGTTAGGGTACGGCTAGGGTATGGGTTCGGGGAGGGGTCCGTGTACGGTGTAGGGTATGGGTTAGGGTTAGGGTTAGGGTTAGTGTTAGGGTTAGGGCTCGGTTTAGGGTACGGGTTAGGATTAGGGTACGTGTTAGGTTTAGGGTAGGGGTTAGGGTTAGGATACGTGTTAGGGTTAGGGTAGTTATTAAACCTATCCCACTCTCTAGATACCCCTTAGCACGTAAAGGAATATTATTTGGGGGTCCAGCCATGGAGAAGAGTTTAGACACTAGGATAAGATAAGGAACACACCCATTATACAGAAATCACATTAGGATTCTCTTTTTAAGCTGTTCCTTAAAACACTAGTGCTTAGGAAATCTATTGGAGGCAAAAGCAGTCAAGGGTAGCCTAGGGTTAGGGTTAGGCTTAGGGTTAGGGTTAGGGTACGGCTTAGGGTACGGGTTCGGGGAGGGGTCCGTGTACGGTGTAGGGTATGGGTTAGGGTTAGGGTTAGTGTTAGGGTTAGGGCTCGGTTTAGGGTACGGGTTAGGATTAGGGTACGTGTTAGGGTTAGGGTAGGGGTTAGGGTTAGGGTACGCGTTAGGGTTAGGGTAGTTATTAAACCTATCCCACTCTCTAGATACCCCTTAGCACGTAAAGGAATATTATTTGGGGGTCCAGCCATGGAGAAGAATTTAGACACTAGGATAAGATAAGGAACACACCCATTATAAAGAAATCACATTAGGATTCTCTTTTTAAGCTGTTCCTTAAAACACTAGTGCTTAGGAAATCTATTGGAAGCAGAAGCAGTCAAGGGTAGCCTAGGGTTAGGGTTAGGCTTAGGGTTAGGGTTAGGGTACGGCTTAGGGTACGGGTTCGGGGAGGGGTCCGTGTACGGTGTAGGGTATGGGTTAGGGTTAGGGTTAGGGTTAGTGTTAGGGTTAGGGCTCATTTTAGGGAACGGGTTAGGATTAGAGTACGTGTTAGGTTTAGGGTAGGGGTTAGGGTTAGGGTACGCGTTAGGGTTAGGGTAGTTATTAAACCTATCCCACTCTCTAGATACCCCTTAGCAAGTAAAGGAATATTATTTGGGGGTCCAGCCATGGAGAAGAATTTAGACACTAGGATAAGATAAGGAACACACCCATTATAAAGAAATCACGTTAGGATTATCTTTTTAAGCTGTTCCTTAAAACACTAGTGCTTAGGAAATCTATTGGAGGCAGAAGCAGTCAAGGGTAGCCTAGGGTTAGGGTTAGGCTTAGGGTTAGGGTTAGGGTACGGCTTAGGGTACGGGTTCGGGGAGGGGTCCGTGTACGGTGTAGGGTATGGGTTAGGGTTAGGGTTAGGGTTAGTGTTAGGGTTAGGGCTCGGTTTAGGGTACGGGTTAGGTTTAGGGTACGTGTTAGGTTTAGGGTAGGGGTTAGGGTTAGGGTACGCGTTAGGGTTAGGGTAGTTATTAAACCTATCCCACTCTCTAGATACCCGTTAGCACGTAAAGGAATATTATTTGGGGGTCCAGCCATGGAGAAGAGTTTAGACACTAGGATAAGATAAGGAACACACCCATTATAAAGAAATCACATTAGGATTCTCTTTTTAAGCTGTTCCTTAAAACACTATTGCTTAGGAAATCTATTGGAGGCAGAAGCAGTCAAGGGTAGCCTAGGGTTAGGGTTAGGCTTAGGGTTAGGGTTAGGGTACGGCTTAGGGTATGGGTTCGGGGGAGGGGTCCGTGTACGGTGTAGGGTATGGGTTAGGGTTAGGGTTAGGGTTAGTGTTAGGGTTAGGGCTCGGTTTAGGGTACGGGTTAGGATTAGGGTACGTGTTAGGTTTAGGGTAGGGGTTAGGGTTAGGATACGTGTTAGGGTTAGGGTAGTTATTAAACCTATCCCACTCTCTAGATACCCCTTAGCACGTAAAGGAATATTATTTGGGGGTCCAGCCATGGAGAAGAGTTTAGACACTAGGATAAGATAAGGAACACACCCATTATACAGAAATCACATTAGGATTCTCTTTTTAAGCTGTTCCTTAAAACACTAGTGCTTAGGAAATCTATTGGAGGCAGAAGCAGTCAAGGGTAGCCTAGGGTTAGGGTTAGGCTTAGGGTTAGGGTTAGGGTACGGCTTAGGGTACGGGTTCGGGGAGGGGTCCGTGTACGGTGTAGGGTATGGGTTAGGGTTAGGGTTAGGGTTAGTGTTAGGGTTAGGGCTCGGTTTAGGGTACGGGTTAGGATTAGGGTACGTGTTAGGGTTAGGGTAGGGGTTAGGGTTAGGGTACGCGTTAGGGTTAGGGTAGTTATTAAACCTATCCCACTCTCTAGATACCCCTTAGCACGTAAAGGAATATTATTTGGGGGTCCAGCCATGGAGAAGAATTTAGACACTAGGATAAGATAAGGAACACACCCATTATAAAGAAATCACATTAGGATTCTCTTTTTAAGCTGTTCCTTAAAACACTAGTGCTTAGGAAATCTATTGGAAGCAGAAGCAGTCAAGGGTAGCCTAGGGTTAGGGTTAGGCTTAGGGTTAGGGTTAGGGTACGGCTTAGGGTACGGGTTCGGGGAGGGGTCCGTGTACGGTGTAGGGTATGGGTTAGGGTTAGGGTTAGGGTTAGTGTTAGGGTTAGGGCTCGGTTTAGGGTACGGGTTACGATTAGGGTACATGTTAGGGTTAGGGTAGGGGTTAGGGTTAGGAAACGCGTTAGGGTTAGGGTTGTTATTAAACCTATCCCATTCTCTAGATACCCCTTAGCACATAAAGGAATATTATTTGGGGGTCCAGCCATGGAGAAGAGTTTAGACACTAGGATAAGATAAGGAACACACCCATTATACAGAAATCACATTAGGATTCTCTTTTTAAGCTGTTCCTTAAAACACTAGTGCTTAGGAAATCTATTGGAGGCAGAAGCAGTCAAGGGTAGCCTAGGGTTAGGGTTAGGCTTAGGGTTAGGGTTAGGGTACGGCTTAGGGTACGGGTTCGGGGAGGGGTCCGTGTACGGTGTAGGGTATGGGTTAGGGTTAGGGTTAGGGTTAGTGTTAGGGTTAGGGCTCGGTTTAGGGTACGGGTTAGGATTAGGGTACGTGTTAGGGTTAGGGTAGGGGTTAGGGTTAGTATACGCGTTAGGGTTAGGGTTGTTATTAAACCTATCCCATTCTCTAGATACCCCTTAGCACGTAAAGGAATATTATTTGGGGGTCCAGCCATGGAGAAGAGTTTAGACACTAGGATAAGATAAGGAACACACCCATTATACAGAAATCACATTAGGATTCTCTTTTTAAGCTGTTCCTTAAAACACTAGTGCTTAGGAAATCTATTGGAGGCAGAAGCAGTCAAGGGTAGCCTAGGGTTAGGGTTAGGCTTAGGGTTAGGGTTAGGGTACGGCTTAGGGTACGGGTTCGGGGAGGGGTCCGTGTACGGTGTAGGGTATGGGTTAGGGTTAGGGTTAGGGTTAGTGTTAGGGTTAGGGCTCGGTTTAGGGTACGGGTTAGGATTAGGGTACGTGTTAGGGTTAGGGTAGGGGTTAGGGTTAGGATACGCGTTAGGGTTAGGGTTGTTATTAAACCTATCCCATTCTCTAGATACCCGTTAGCACGTAAAGGAATATTATTTGGGGGTCCAGCCATGGAGAAGAGTTTAGACACTAGGATAAGATAAGGAACACACCCATTATAAAGAAATCACATTAGGATTCTCTTTTTAAGCTGTTCCTTAAAACACTAGTGCTTAGGAAATCTATTGGAGGCAGAAGCAGTCAAGGGTAGCCTAGGGTTAGGGTTAGGCTTAGGGTTAGGGTTAGGGTACGGCTTAGGGTACGGGTTCGGGGAGGGGTCCGTGTACGGTGTAGGGTATGGGTTAGGGTTAGGGTTAGGGTTAGTGTTAGGGTTAGGGCTCATTTTAGGGAACGGGTTAGGATTAGAGTACGTGTTAGGTTTAGGGTAGGGGTTAGGGTTAGGGTACGCGTTAGGGTTAGGGTAGTTATTAAACCTATCCCACTGTCTAGATACCCCTTAGCAAGTAAAGGAATATTATTTGGGGGTCCAGCCATGGAGAAGAATTTAGACACTAGGATAAGATAAGGAACACACCCATTATAAAGAAATCACGTTAGGATTCTCTTTTTAAGCTGTTCCTTAAAACACTAGTGCTTAGGAAATCTATTGGAGGCAGAAGCAGTCAAGGGTAGCCTAGGGTTAGGGTTAGGCTTAGGGTTAGGGTTAGGGTACGGCTTAGGGTACGGGTTCGGGGAGGGGTCCGTGTACGGTGTAGGGTATGGGTTAGGGTTAGGGTTAGGGCTCATTTTAGGGAACGGGTTAGGATTAGAGTACGTGTTAGGTTTAGGGTAGGGGTTAGGGTTAGGGTACGCGTTAGGGTTAGGGTAGTTATTAAACCTATCCCACTGTCTAGATACCCCTTAGCAAGTAAAGGAATATTATTTGGGGTCCAGCCATGGAGAAGAATTTAGACACTAGGATAAGATAAGGAACACACCCATTATAAAGAAATCACGTTAGGATTCTCTTTTTAAGCTGTTCCTTAAAACACTAGTGCTTAGGAAATCTATTGGAGGCAGAAGCAGTCAAGGGTAGCCTAGGGTTAGGGTTAGGCTTAGGGTTAGGGTTAGGGTACGGCTTAGGGTACGGGTTCGGGGAGGGGTCCGTGTACGGTGTAGGGTATGGGTTAGGGTTAGGGTTAGGGTTAGTGTTAGGGTTAGGGCTCATTTTAGGGAACGGGTTAGGATTAGAGTACGTGTTAGGTTTAGGGTAGGGGTTAGGGTTAGGGTACGCGTTAGGGTTAGGGTAGTTATTAAACCTATCCCACTCTCTAGATACCCCTTAGCAAGTAAAGGAATATTATTTGGGGGTCCAGCCATGGAGAAGAATTTAGACACTAGGATAAGATAAGGAACACACCCATTATAAAGAAATCACGTTAGGATTCTCTTTTTAAGCTGTTCCTTAAAACACTAGTGCTTAGGAAATCTATTGGAGGCAGAAGCAGTCAAGGGTAGCCTAGGGTAAGGGTTAGGCTTAGGGTTAGGGTTAGGGTACGGCTTAGGGTACGGGTTCGGGGAGGGGTCCGTGTACGGTGTAGGGTATGGTTTAGGGTTAGGGTTAGGGTTAGTGTTAGGTTTAGGGCTCATTTTAGGGTATGGGTTAGGATTAGAGTACGTGTTAGGTTTAGGGTAGGGGTTAGGGTTAGGGTACGCGTTAGGGTTAGGGTAGTTATTAAACCTATCCCACTCTCTAGATACCCCTTAGCACGTAAAGGAATATTATTTGGGGGTCCAGCCATGGAGAAGAGTTTAGACACTAGGATAAGATAAGGAACACACCCATTATAAAGAAATCACATTAGGATTCTCTTTTTAAGCTGTTCCTTAAAACACTAGTGCTTAGGAAATCTATTGGAGGCAGAAGCAGTCAAGGGTAGCCTAGGGTTAGGGTTAGGCTTAGGGTTAGGGTTAGGGTACGGCTTAGGGTACGGGTTCGGGGAGGGGTCCGTGTACGGTGTAGGGTATGGGTTAGGGTTAGGGTTAGGGTTAGTGTTAGGGTTAGGGCTCATTTTAGGGAACAGGTTAGGATTAGAGTACGTGTTAGGTTTAGGGTAGGGGTTAGGGTTAGGGTACGCGTTAGGGTTAGGGTAGTTATTAAACCTATCCCACTCTCTAGATACCCCTTAGCACGTAAAGGAATATTATTTGGGGGTCCAGCCATGGAGAAGAGTTTAGACACTAGGATAAGATAAGGAACACACCCATTATAAAGAAATCACATTAGGATTCTCTTTTTAAGCTGTTCCTTAAAACACTAGTGCTTAGGAAATCTATTGGAGGCAGAAGCAGTCAAGGGTAGCCTAGGGTTAGGGTTAGGCTTAGGGTTAGGGTTAGGGTACGGCTTAGGGTACGGGTTCGGGGAGGGGTCCGTGTACGGTGTAGGGTATGGGTTAGGGTTAGGGTTAGGGTTAGTGTTAGGGTTAGGGCTCATTTTAGGGAACGGGGTTAGGATTAGAGTACGTGTTAGGTTTAGGGTAGGGGTTAGGGTTAGGGTACGCGTTAGGGTTAGGGTAGTTATTAAACCTATCCCACTCTCTAGATACCCCTTAGCAAGTAAAGGAATATTATTTGGGGGTCCAGCCATGGAGAAGAATTTAGACACTAGGATAAGATAAGGAACACACCCATTATAAAGAAATCACGTTAGGATTATCTTTTTAAGCTGTTCCTTAAAACACTAGTGCTTAGGAAATCTATTGGAGGCAGAAGCAGTCAAGGGTAGCCTAGGGTTAGGGTTAGGCTTAGGGTTAGGGTTAGGGTACGGCTTAGGGTACGGGTTCGGGGAGGGGTCCGTGTACGGTGTAGGGTATGGGTTAGGGTTAGGGTTAGGGTTAGTGTTAGGGTTAGGGCTCGGTTTAGGGTACGGGTTAGGTTTAGGGTACGTGTTAGGTTTAGGGTAGGGGTTAGGGTTAGGATACGCGTTAGGGTTAGGGTAGTTATTAAACCTATCCCACTCTCTAGATACCCGTTAGCACGTAAAGGAATATTATTTGGGGGTCCAGCCATGGAGAAGAGTTTAGACACTAGGATAAGATAAGGAACACACCCATTATAAAGAAATCACATTAGGATTCTCTTTTTAAGCTGTTCCTTAAAACACTATTGCTTAGGAAATCTATTGGAGGCAGAAGCAGTCAAGGGTAGCCTAGGGTTAGGGTTAGGCTTAGGGTTAGGGTTAGGGTACGGCTTAGGGTATGGGTTCGGGGAGGGGTCCGTGTACGGTGTAGGGTATGGGTTAGGGTTAGGGTTAGGGTTAGTGTTAGGGTTAGGGCTCGGTTTAGGGTACGGGTTAGGATTAGGGTACGTGTTAGGTTTAGGGTAGGGGTTAGGGTTAGGATACGTGTTAGGGTTAGGGTAGTTATTAAACCTATCCCACTCTCTAGATACCCCTTAGCACGTAAAGGAATATTATTTGGGGGTCCAGCCATGGAGAAGAGTTTAGACACTAGG
Source organism: Balaenoptera ricei (assembly GCF_028023285.1). Taxonomy (NCBI): domain Eukaryota; kingdom Metazoa; phylum Chordata; class Mammalia; order Artiodactyla; family Balaenopteridae; genus Balaenoptera; species Balaenoptera ricei. Next base: position 89,327 of record NW_026777639.1, read on the forward strand.
ATAAGATAAGGAACACACCCATTATACAGAAATCACATTAGGATTCTCTTTTTAAGCTGTTCCTTAAAACACTAGTGCTTAGGAAATCTATTGGAGGCAAAAGCAGTCAAGGGTAGCCTAGGGTTAGGGTTAGGCTTAGGGTTAGGGTTAGGGTACGGCTTAGGGTACGGGTTCGGGGAGGGGTCCGTGTACGGTGTAGGGTATGGGTTAGGGTTAGGGTTAGTGTTAGGGTTAGGGCTCGGTTTAGGGTACGGGTTAGGATTAGGGTACGTGTTAGGGTTAGGGTAGGGGTTAGGGTTAGGGTACGCGTTAGGGTTAGGGTAGTTATTAAACCTATCCCACTCTCTAGATACCCCTTAGCACGTAAAGGAATATTATTTGGGGGTCCAGCCATGGAGAAGAATTTAGACACTAGGATAAGATAAGGAACACACCCATTATAAAGAAATCACATTAGGATTCTCTTTTTAAGCTGTTCCTTAAAACACTAGTGCTTAGGAAATCTATTGGAAGCAGAAGCAGTCAAGGGTAGCCTAGGGTTAGGGTTAGGCTTAGGGTTAGGGTTAGGGTACGGCTTAGGGTACGGGTTCGGGGAGGGGTCCGTGTACGGTGTAGGGTATGGGTTAGGGTTAGGGTTAGGGTTAGTGTTAGGGTTAGGGCTCATTTTAGGGAACGGGTTAGGATTAGAGTACGTGTTAGGTTTAGGGTAGGGGTTAGGGTTAGGGTACGCGTTAGGGTTAGGGTAGTTATTAAACCTATCCCACTCTCTAGATACCCCTTAGCAAGTAAAGGAATATTATTTGGGGGTCCAGCCATGGAGAAGAATTTAGACACTAGGATAAGATAAGGAACACACCCATTATAAAGAAATCACGTTAGGATTATCTTTTTAAGCTGTTCCTTAAAACACTAGTGCTTAGGAAATCTATTGGAGGCAGAAGCAGTCAAGGGTAGCCTAGGGTTAGGGTTAGGCTTAGGGTTAGGGTTAGGGTACGGCTTAGGGTACGGGTTCGGGGAGGGGTCCGTGTACGGTGTAGGGTATGGGTTAGGGTTAGGGTTAGGGTTAGTGTTAGGGTTAGGGCTCGGTTTAGGGTACGGGTTAGGTTTAGGGTACGTGTTAGGTTTAGGGTAGGGGTTAGGGTTAGGGTACGCGTTAGGGTTAGGGTAGTTATTAAACCTATCCCACTCTCTAGATACCCGTTAGCACGTAAAGGAATATTATTTGGGGGTCCAGCCATGGAGAAGAGTTTAGACACTAGGATAAGATAAGGAACACACCCATTATAAAGAAATCACATTAGGATTCTCTTTTTAAGCTGTTCCTTAAAACACTATTGCTTAGGAAATCTATTGGAGGCAGAAGCAGTCAAGGGGTAGCCTAGGGTTAGGGTTAGGCTTAGGGTTAGGGTTAGGGTACGGCTTAGGGTATGGGTTCGGGGAGGGGTCCGTGTACGGTGTAGGGTATGGGTTAGGGTTAGGGTTAGGGTTAGTGTTAGGGTTAGGGCTCGGTTTAGGGTACGGGTTAGGATTAGGGTACGTGTTAGGTTTAGGGTAGGGGTTAGGGTTAGGATACGTGTTAGGGTTAGGGTAGTTATTAAACCTATCCCACTCTCTAGATACCCCTTAGCACGTAAAGGAATATTATTTGGGGGTCCAGCCATGGAGAAGAGTTTAGACACTAGGATAAGATAAGGAACACACCCATTATACAGAAATCACATTAGGATTCTCTTTTTAAGCTGTTCCTTAAAACACTAGTGCTTAGGAAATCTATTGGAGGCAGAAGCAGTCAAGGGTAGCCTAGGGTTAGGGTTAGGCTTAGGGTTAGGGTTAGGGTACGGCTTAGGGTACGGGTTCGGGGAGGGGTCCGTGTACGGTGTAGGGTATGGGTTAGGGTTAGGGTTAGGGTTAGTGTTAGGGTTAGGGCTCGGTTTAGGGTACGGGTTAGGATTAGGGTACGTGTTAGGGTTAGGGTAGGGGTTAGGGTTAGGGTACGCGTTAGGGTTAGGGTAGTTATTAAACCTATCCCACTCTCTAGATACCCCTTAGCACGTAAAGGAATATTATTTGGGGGTCCAGCCATGGAGAAGAATTTAGACACTAGGATAAGATAAGGAACACACCCATTATAAAGAAATCACATTAGGATTCTCTTTTTAAGCTGTTCCTTAAAACACTAGTGCTTAGGAAATCTATTGGAAGCAGAAGCAGTCAAGGGTAGCCTAGGGTTAGGGTTAGGCTTAGGGTTAGGGTTAGGGTACGGCTTAGGGTACGGGTTCGGGGAGGGGTCCGTGTACGGTGTAGGGTATGGGTTAGGGTTAGGGTTAGGGTTAGTGTTAGGGTTAGGGCTCGGTTTAGGGTACGGGTTACGATTAGGGTACATGTTAGGGTTAGGGTAGGGGTTAGGGTTAGGAAACGCGTTAGGGTTAGGGTTGTTATTAAACCTATCCCATTCTCTAGATACCCCTTAGCACATAAAGGAATATTATTTGGGGGTCCAGCCATGGAGAAGAGTTTAGACACTAGGATAAGATAAGGAACACACCCATTATACAGAAATCACATTAGGATTCTCTTTTTAAGCTGTTCCTTAAAACACTAGTGCTTAGGAAATCTATTGGAGGCAGAAGCAGTCAAGGGTAGCCTAGGGTTAGGGTTAGGCTTAGGGTTAGGGTTAGGGTACGGCTTAGGGTACGGGTTCGGGGAGGGGTCCGTGTACGGTGTAGGGTATGGGTTAGGGTTAGGGTTAGGGTTAGTGTTAGGGTTAGGGCTCGGTTTAGGGTACGGGTTAGGATTAGGGTACGTGTTAGGGTTAGGGTAGGGGTTAGGGTTAGTATACGCGTTAGGGTTAGGGTTGTTATTAAACCTATCCCATTCTCTAGATACCCCTTAGCACGTAAAGGAATATTATTTGGGGGTCCAGCCATGGAGAAGAGTTTAGACACTAGGATAAGATAAGGAACACACCCATTATACAGAAATCACATTAGGATTCTCTTTTTAAGCTGTTCCTTAAAACACTAGTGCTTAGGAAATCTATTGGAGGCAGAAGCAGTCAAGGGTAGCCTAGGGTTAGGGTTAGGCTTAGGGTTAGGGTTAGGGTACGGCTTAGGGTACGGGTTCGGGGAGGGGTCCGTGTACGGTGTAGGGTATGGGTTAGGGTTAGGGTTAGGGTTAGTGTTAGGGTTAGGGCTCGGTTTAGGGTACGGGTTAGGATTAGGGTACGTGTTAGGGTTAGGGTAGGGGTTAGGGTTAGGATACGCGTTAGGGTTAGGGTTGTTATTAAACCTATCCCATTCTCTAGATACCCGTTAGCACGTAAAGGAATATTATTTGGGGGTCCAGCCATGGAGAAGAGTTTAGACACTAGGATAAGATAAGGAACACACCCATTATAAAGAAATCACATTAGGATTCTCTTTTTAAGCTGTTCCTTAAAACACTAGTGCTTAGGAAATCTATTGGAGGCAGAAGCAGTCAAGGGTAGCCTAGGGTTAGGGTTAGGCTTAGGGTTAGGGTTAGGGTACGGCTTAGGGTACGGGTTCGGGGAGGGGTCCGTGTACGGTGTAGGGTATGGGTTAGGGTTAGGGTTAGGGTTAGTGTTAGGGTTAGGGCTCATTTTAGGGAACGGGTTAGGATTAGAGTACGTGTTAGGTTTAGGGTAGGGGTTAGGGTTAGGGTACGCGTTAGGGTTAGGGTAGTTATTAAACCTATCCCACTGTCTAGATACCCCTTAGCAAGTAAAGGAATATTATTTGGGGGTCCAGCCATGGAGAAGAATTTAGACACTAGGATAAGATAAGGAACACACCCATTATAAAGAAATCACGTTAGGATTCTCTTTTTAAGCTGTTCCTTAAAACACTAGTGCTTAGGAAATCTATTGGAGGCAGAAGCAGTCAAGGGTAGCCTAGGGTTAGGGTTAGGCTTAGGGTTAGGGTTAGGGTACGGCTTAGGGTACGGGTTCGGGGAGGGGTCCGTGTACGGTGTAGGGTATGGGTTAGGGTTAGGGTTAGGGCTCATTTTAGGGAACGGGTTAGGATTAGAGTACGTGTTAGGTTTAGGGTAGGGGTTAGGGTTAGGGTACGCGTTAGGGTTAGGGTAGTTATTAAACCTATCCCACTGTCTAGATACCCCTTAGCAAGTAAAGGAATATTATTTGGGGGTCCAGCCATGGAGAAGAATTTAGACACTAGGATAAGATAAGGAACACACCCATTATAAAGAAATCACGTTAGGATTCTCTTTTTAAGCTGTTCCTTAAAACACTAGTGCTTAGGAAATCTATTGGAGGCAGAAGCAGTCAAGGGTAGCCTAGGGTTAGGGTTAGGCTTAGGGTTAGGGTTAGGGTACGGCTTAGGGTACGGGTTCGGGGAGGGGTCCGTGTACGGTGTAGGGTATGGGTTAGGGTTAGGGTTAGGGTTAGTGTTAGGGTTAGGGCTCATTTTAGGGAACGGGTTAGGATTAGAGTACGTGTTAGGTTTAGGGTAGGGGTTAGGGTTAGGGTACGCGTTAGGGTTAGGGTAGTTATTAAACCTATCCCACTCTCTAGATACCCCTTAGCAAGTAAAGGAATATTATTTGGGGGTCCAGCCATGGAGAAGAATTTAGACACTAGGATAAGATAAGGAACACACCCATTATAAAGAAATCACGTTAGGATTCTCTTTTTAAGCTGTTCCTTAAAACACTAGTGCTTAGGAAATCTATTGGAGGCAGAAGCAGTCAAGGGTAGCCTAGGGTAAGGGTTAGGCTTAGGGTTAGGGTTAGGGTACGGCTTAGGGTACGGGTTCGGGGAGGGGTCCGTGTACGGTGTAGGGTATGGTTTAGGGTTAGGGTTAGGGTTAGTGTTAGGTTTAGGGCTCATTTTAGGGTATGGGTTAGGATTAGAGTACGTGTTAGGTTTAGGGTAGGGGTTAGGGTTAGGGTACGCGTTAGGGTTAGGGTAGTTATTAAACCTATCCCACTCTCTAGATACCCCTTAGCACGTAAAGGAATATTATTTGGGGGTCCAGCCATGGAGAAGAGTTTAGACACTAGGATAAGATAAGGAACACACCCATTATAAAGAAATCACATTAGGATTCTCTTTTTAAGCTGTTCCTTAAAACACTAGTGCTTAGGAAATCTATTGGAGGCAGAAGCAGTCAAGGGTAGCCTAGGGTTAGGGTTAGGCTTAGGGTTAGGGTTAGGGTACGGCTTAGGGTACGGGTTCGGGGAGGGGTCCGTGTACGGTGTAGGGTATGGGTTAGGGTTAGGGTTAGGGTTAGTGTTAGGGTTAGGGCTCATTTTAGGGAACAGGTTAGGATTAGAGTACGTGTTAGGTTTAGGGTAGGGGTTAGGGTTAGGGTACGCGTTAGGGTTAGGGTAGTTATTAAACCTATCCCACTCTCTAGATACCCCTTAGCAAGTAAAGGAATATTATTTGGGGGTCCAGCCATGGAGAAGAATTTAGACACTAGGATAAGATAAGGAACACACCCATTATAAAGAAATCACGTTAGGATTCTCTTTTTAAGCTGTTCCTTAAAACACTAGTGCTTAGGAAATCTATTGGAGGCAGAAGCAGTCAAGGGTAGCCTAGGGTTAGGGTTAGGCTTAGGGTTAGGGTTAGGGTACGGCTTAGGGTACGGGTTCGGGGAGGGGTCCGTGTACGGTGTAGGGTATGGGTTAGGGTTAGGGTTAGGGTTAGTGTTAGGGTTAGGGCTCATTTTAGGGAACGGGTTAGGATTAGAGTACGTGTTAGGTTTAGGGTAGGGGTTAGGGTTAGGGTACGCGTTAGGGTTAGGGTAGTTATTAAACCTATCCCACTCTCTAGATACCCCTTAGCAAGTAAAGGAATATTATTTGGGGGTCCAGCCATGGAGAAGAATTTAGACACTAGGATAAGATAAGGAACACACCCATTATAAAGAAATCACGTTAGGATTATCTTTTTAAGCTGTTCCTTAAAACACTAGTGCTTAGGAAATCTATTGGAGGCAGAAGCAGTCAAGGGTAGCCTAGGGTTAGGGTTAGGCTTAGGGTTAGGGTTAGGGTACGGCTTAGGGTACGGGTTCGGGGAGGGGTCCGTGTACGGTGTAGGGTATGGGTTAGGGTTAGGGTTAGGGTTAGTGTTAGGGTTAGGGCTCGGTTTAGGGTACGGGTTAGGTTTAGGGTACGTGTTAGGTTTAGGGTAGGGGTTAGGGTTAGGATACGCGTTAGGGTTAGGGTAGTTATTAAACCTATCCCACTCTCTAGATACCCGTTAGCACGTAAAGGAATATTATTTGGGGGTCCAGCCATGGAGAAGAGTTTAGACACTAGGATAAGATAAGGAACACACCCATTATAAAGAAATCACATTAGGATTCTCTTTTTAAGCTGTTCCTTAAAACACTATTGCTTAGGAAATCTATTGGAGGCAGAAGCAGTCAAGGGTAGCCTAGGGTTAGGGTTAGGCTTAGGGTTAGGGTTAGGGTACGGCTTAGGGTATGGGTTCGGGGAGGGGTCCGTGTACGGTGTAGGGTATGGGTTAGGGTTAGGGTTAGGGTTAGTGTTAGGGTTAGGGCTCGGTTTAGGGTACGGGTTAGGATTAGGGTACGTGTTAGGTTTAGGGTAGGGGTTAGGGTTAGGATACGTGTTAGGGTTAGGGTAGTTATTAAACCTATCCCACTCTCTAGATACCCCTTAGCACGTAAAGGAATATTATTTGGGGGTCCAGCCATGGAGAAGAGTTTAGACACTAGGATAAGATAAGGAACACACCCATTATACAGAAATCACATTAGGATTCTCTTTTTAAGCTGTTCCTTAAAACACTAGTGCTTAGGAAATCTATTGGAGGCAGAAGCAGTCAAGGGTAGCCTAGGGTTAGGGTTAGGCTTAGGGTTAGGGTTAGGGTACGGCTTAGGGTACGGGTTCGGGGAGGGGTCCGTGTACGGTGTAGGGTATGGGTTAGGGTTAGGGTTAGGGTTAGTGTTAGGGTTAGGGCTCGGTTTAGGGTACGGGTTAGGATTAGGGTACGTGTTAGGGTTAGGGTAGGGGTTAGGGTTAGGATACGCGTTAGGGTTAGGGTTGTTATTAAACCTATCCCATTCTCTAGATACCCGTTAGCACGTAAAGGAATATTATTTGGGGGTCCAGCCATGGAGAAGAGTTTAGACACTAGGATAAGATAAGGAACACACCCATTATAAAGAAATCACATTAGGATTCTCTTTTTAAGCTGTTCCTTAAAACACTAGTGCTTAGGAAATCTATTGGAGGCAGAAGCAGTCAAGGGTAGCCTAGGGTTAGGGTTAGGCTTAGGGTTAGGGTTAGGGTACGGCTTAGGGTACGGGTTCGGGGAGGGGTCCGTGTACGGTGTAGGGTATGGGTTAGGGTTAGGGTTAGGGTTAGTGTTAGGGTTAGGGCTCATTTTAGGGTACGGGTTAGGATTAGAGTACGTGTTAGGTTTAGGGTAGGGGTTAGGGTTAGGGTACGCGTTAGGGTTAGGGTAGTTATTAAACCTATCCCACTCTCTAGATACCCCTTAGCACGTAAAGGAATATTATTTGGGGGTCCAGCCATGGAGAAGAATTTAGACACTAGGATAATATAAGGAACACACCCATTATACAGAAATCACATTAGGATTCTCTTTTTAAGCTGTTCCTTAAAACACTAGTGCTTAGGAAATCTATTGGAAGCAGAAGCAGTCAAGGGTAGCCTAGGGTTAGCGTTAGGCTTAGGGTTAGGGTTAGGGTACGGCTTAGGGTACGGGTTCGGGGAGGGGTCCGTGTACGGTGTAGGGTATGGGTTAGGGTTAGGGTTAGTGTTAGGGTTAGGGCTCGGTTTAGGGTACGGCTTAGGATTAGGTTACGTGTTTGGTTTAGGGTAGGGGTTAGGGTTAGGATACGCGTTAGGGTTAGGGTAGTTATTAAACCTATCCCACTCTCTAGATACCCCTTAGCACGTAAAGGAATATTATTTGGGGGTCCAGCCATGGAGAAGAGTTTAGACACTAGGATAAGATAAGGAACACACCCATTATAAAGAAATCACATTAGGATTCTCTTTTTAAGCTGTTCCTTAAAACACTAGTGCTTAGGAAATCTATTGGAGGCAGAAGCAGTCAAGGGTAGCCTAGGGTTAGGGTTAGGCTTAGGGTTAGTGTTAGGGTACGGCTTAGGGTATGGTTTCGGGGAGGGGTCCGTGTACGGTGTAGGGTATGGGTTAGGGTTAGGGTTAGGGTTAGTGTTAGGGTTAGGGCTCGGTTTAGGGTACGGGTTAGGATTAGGGTACGTGTTAGGTTTAGGGTAGGGGTTAGGGTTAGGATACGTGTTAGGGTTAGGGTAGTTATTAAACCTATCCCACTCTCTAGATACCCCTTAGCACGTAAAGGAATATTATTTGGGGGTCCAGCCATGGAGAAGAGTTTAGACACTAGGATAAGATAAGGAACACACCCATTATACAGAAATCACATTAGGATTCTCTTTTTAAGCTGTTCCTTAAAACACTAGTGCTTAGGAAATCTATTGGAGGCAGAAGCAGTCAAGGGTAGCCTAGGGTTAGGGTTAGGCTTAGGGTTAGGGTTAGGGTACGGCTTAGGGTACGGGTTCGGGGAGGGGTCCGTGTACGGTGTAGGGTATGGGTTAGGGTTAGGGTTAGTGTTAGGGTTAGGGCTCATTTTAGGGTACGGGTTAGGATTAGAGTACTTGTTAGGTTTAGGGTAGGGGTTAGGGTTAGGGTACGCGTTAGGGTTAGGGTAGTTATTAAACCTATCCCACTCTCTAGATACCCCTTAGCACGTAAAGGAATATTATTTGGGGGTCCAGCCATGGAGAAGAATTTAGACACTAGGATAAGATAAGGAACACACCCATTATAAAGAAATCACATTAGGATTCTCTTTTTAAGCTGTTCCTTAAAACACTAGTGCTTAGGAAATCTATTGGAGGCAGAAGCAGTCAAGGGTAGCCTAGGGTTAGGGTTAGGCTTAGGGTTAGGGTTAGGGTACGGCTTAGGGTACGGGTTCGGGGAGGGGTCCGTGTACGGTGTAGGGTATGGGTTAGGGTTAGGGTTAGGGTTAGTGTTAGGGTTAGGGCTCATTTTAGGGTACGGGTTAGGATTAGAGTACTTGTTAGGTTTAGGGTAGGGGTTAGGGTTAGGGCACGCGTTAGGGTTAGGGTAGTTATTAAACCTATCCCACTCTCTAGATACCCCTTAGCACGTAAAGGAATATTATTTGGGGGTCCAGCCATGGAGAAGAATTTAGACACTAGGATAAGATAAGGAACACACCCATTATAAAGAAATCACATTAGGATTCTCTTTTTAAGCTGTTCCTTAAAACACTAGTGCTTAGGAAATCTATTGGAAGCAGAAGCAGTCAAGGGTAGCCTAGGGTTAGGGTTAGGCTTAGGGTTAGGGTTAGGGTACGGCTTATGGTACGGGTTCGGGGAGGGGTCCGTGTACGGTGTAGGGTATGGGTTAGGGTTAGGGTTAGGGTTAGTGTTAGGGTTAGGGCTCGGTTTAGGGTACGGGTTACGATTAGGGTACATGTTAGGGTTAGGGTAGGGGTTAGGGTTAGGAAACGCGTTAGGGTTAGGGTTGTTATTAAACCTATCCCATTCTCTAGATACCCCTTAGCACGTAAAGGAATATTATTTGGGGGTCCAGCCATGGAGAAGAGTTTAGACACTAGGATAAGATAAGGAACACACCCATTATACAGAAATCACATTAGGATTCTCTTTTTAAGCTGTTCCTTAAAACACTAGTGCTTAGGAAATCTATTGGAGGCAGAAGCAGTCAAGGGTAGCCTAGGGTTAGGGTTAGGCTTAGGGTTAGGGTTAGGGTACGGCTTAGGGTACGGGTTCGGGGAGGGGTCCGTGTACGGTGTAGGGTATGGGTTAGGGTTAGGGTTAGGGTTAGTGTTAGGGTTAGGGCTCGGTTTAGGGTACGGGTTAGGATTAGGGTACGTGTTAGGGTTAGGGTAGGGGTTAGGGTTAGTATACGCGTTAGGGTTAGGGTTGTTATTAAACCTATCCCATTCTCTAGATACCCCTTAGCACGTAAAGGAATATTATTTGGGGGTCCAGCCATGGAGAAGAGTTTAGACACTAGGATAAGATAAGGAACACACCCATTATACAGAAATCACATTAGGATTCTCTTTTTAAGCTGTTCCTTAAAACACTAGTGCTTAGGAAATCTATTGGAGGCAGAAGCAGTCAAGGGTAGCCTAGGGTTAGGGTTAGGCTTAGGGTTAGGGTTAGGGTACGGCTTAGGGTACGGGTTCGGGGAGGGGTCCGTGTACGGTGTAGGGTATGGGTTAGGGTTAGGGTTAGGGTTAGGGCTCGGTTTAGGGTACGGGTTAGGATTAGGGTACGTGTTAGGGTTAGGGTAGGGGTTAGGGTTAGGATACGCGTTAGGGTTAGGGTTGTTATTAAACCTATCCCATTCTCTAGATACCCGTTAGCACGTAAAGGAATATTATTTGGGGGTCCAGCCATGGAGAAGAGTTTAGACACTAGGATAAGATAAGGAACACACCCATTATAAAGAAATCACATTAGGATTCTCTTTTTAAGCTGTTCCTTAAAACACTAGTGCTTAGGAAATCTATTGGAGGCAGAAGCAGTCAAGGGTAGCCTAGGGTTAGGGTTAGGCTTAGGGTTAGGGTTAGGGTACGGCTTAGGGTACGGGTTCGGGGAGGGGTCCGTGTACGGTGTAGGGTATGGGTTAGGGTTAGGGTTAGGGTTAGTGTTAGGGTTAGGGCTCATTTTAGGGTACGGGTTAGGATTAGAGTACGTGTTAGGTTTAGGGTAGGGGTTAGGGTTAGGGTACGCGTTAGGGTTAGGGTAGTTATTAAACCTATCCCACTCTCTAGATACCCCTTAGCACGTAAAGGAATATTATTTGGGGGTCCAGCCATGGAGAAGAATTTAGACACTAGGATAATATAAGGAACACACCCATTATACAGAAATCACATTAGGATTCTCTTTTTAAGCTGTTCCTTAAAACACTAGTGCTTAGGAAATCTATTGGAAGCAGAAGCAGTCAAGGGTAGCCTAGGGTTAGGGTTAGGCTTAGGGTTAGGGTTAGGGTACGGCTTAGGGTACGGGTTCGGGGAGGGGTCCGTGTACGGTGTAGGGTATGGGTTAGGGTTAGGGTTAGGGTTAGTGTTAGGGTTAGGGCTCGGTTTAGGGTACGGCTTAGGATTAGGTTACGTGTTTGGTTTAGGGTAGGGGTTAGGGTTAGGATACGCGTTAGGGTTAGGGTAGTTATTAAACCTATCCCACTCTCTAGATACCCCTTAGCACGTAAAGGAATATTATTTGGGGGTCCAGCCATGGAGAAGAGTTTAGACACTAGGATAAGATAAGGAACACACCCATTATAAAGAAATCACATTAGGATTCTCTTTTTAAGCTGTTCCTTAAAACACTAGTGCTTAGGAAATCTATTGGAGGCAGAAGCAGTCAAGGGTAGCCTAGGGTTAGGGTTAGGCTTAGGGTTAGTGTTAGGGTACGGCTTAGGGTATGGGTTCGGGGAGGGGTCCGTGTACGGTGTAGGGTATGGGTTAGGGTTAGGGTTAGGGTTAGTGTTAGGGTTAGGGCTCGGTTTAGGGTACGGGTTAGGATTAGGGTACGTGTTAGGTTTAGGGTAGGGGTTAGGGTTAGGATTCGTGTTAGGGTTAGGGTAGTTATTAAACCTATCCCACTCTCTAGATACCCCTTAGCACGTAAAGGAATATTATTTGGGGGTCCAGCCATGGAGAAGAGTTTAGACACTAGGATAAGATAAGGAACACACCCATTATACAGAAATCACATTAGGATTCTCTTTTTAAGCTGTTCCTTAAAACACTAGTGCTTAGGAAATCTATTGGAGGCAGAAGCAGTCAAGGGTAGCCTAGGGTTAGGGTTAGGCTTAGGGTTAGGGTTAGGGTACGGCTTAGGGTACGGGTTCGGGGAGGGGTCCGTGTACGGTGTAGGGTATGGGTTAGGGTTAGGGTTAGTGTTAGGGTTAGGGCTCATTTTAGGGTACGGGTTAGGATTAGAGTACTTGTTAGGTTTAGGGTAGGGGTTAGGGTTAGGGTACGCGTTAGGGTTAGGGTAGTTATTAAACCTATCCCACTCTCTAGATACCCCTTAGCACGTAAAGGAATATTATTTGGGGGTCCAGCCATGGAGAAGAATTTAGACACTAGGATAAGATAAGGAACACACCCATTATAAAGAAATCACATTAGGATTCTCTTTTTAAGCTGTTCCTTAAAACACTAGTGCTTAGGAAATCTATTGGAAGCAGAAGCAGTCAAGGGTAGCCTAGGGTTAGGGTTAGGCTTAGGGTTAGGGTTAGGGTACGGCTTAGGGTATGGGTTCGGGGAGGGGTCCATGTACGGTGTAGGGTATGGGTTAGGGTTAGGGTTAGGGTTAGTGTTAGGGTTAGGGCTCGGTTTAGGGTACGGGTTACGATTAGGGTACATGTTAGGGTTAGGGTAGGGGTTAGGGTTAGGAAACGCGTTAGGGTTAGGGTTGTTATTAAACCTATCCCATTCTCTAGATACCCCTTAGCACGTAAAGGAATATTATTTGGGGGTCCAGCCATGGAGAAGAGTTTAGACACTAGGATAAGATAAGGAACACACCCATTATACAGAAATCACATTAGGATTCTCTTTTTAAGCTCTTCCTTAAAACACTAGGGCTTAGGAAATCTATTGGAGGCAGAAGCAGTCAAGGGTAGCCTAGGGTTAGGGTTAGGCTTAGGGTTAGGGTTAGGGTACAGCTTAGGGTACGGGTTCGGGGAGGGGTCCGTGTACGGTGTAGGGTATGGGTTAGGGTTAGGGTTAGGGTTAGTGTTAGGGTTAGGGCTCGGTTTAGGGTACGGGTTAGGATTAGGGTACGTGTTAGGGTTAGGGTAGGGGTTAGGGTTAGTATACGCGTTAGGGTTAGGGTTGTTATTAAACCTATCCCATTCTCTAGATACCCCTTAGCACGTAAAGGAATATTATTTGGGGGTCCAGCCATGGAGAAGAGTTTAGACACTAGGATAAGATAAGGAACACACCCATTATACAGAAATCACATTAGGATTCTCTTTTTAAGCTGTTCCTTAAAACACTAGTGCTTAGGAAATCTATTGGAGGCAGAAGCAGTCAAGGGTAGCCTAGGGTTAGGTTTAGGCTTAGGGTTAGGGTTAGGGTACGGCTTAGGGTACGGGTTCGGGGAGGGGTCCGTGTACGGTGTAGGGTATGGGTTAGGGTTAGGGTTAGGGTTAGTGTTAGGGTTAGGGCTCGGTTTAGGGTACGGGTTAGGATTAGTGTACGTGTTAGGGTTAGGGTAGGGGTTAGGGTTAGGATACGCGTTAGGGTTAGGGTTGTTATTAAAACTATCCCATTCTCTAGATACCCCTTAGCACGTAAAGGAATATTATTTGGGGGTCCAGCCATGGAGAAGAGTTTAGACACTAGGATAAGATAAGGAACACACCCATTATAAAGAAATCACATTAGGATTCTCTTTTTAAGCTGTTCCTTAAAACACTAGTGCTTAGGAAATCTATTGGAGGCAGAAGCAGTCAAGGGTAGCCTAGGGTTAGGGTTAGGCTTAGGGTTAGGGTTAGGGTACGGCTTAGGGTACGGGTTCGGGGAGGGGTCCGTGTACGGTGTAGGGTATGGGTTAGGGTTAGGGTTAGGGTTAGTGTTAGGGTTAGGGCTCATTTTAGGGTACGGGTTAGGATTAGAGTACGTGTTAGGTTTAGGGTAGGGGTTAGGGTTAGGGTACGCGTTAGGGTTAGGGTAGTTATTAAACCTATCCCACTCTCTAGATACCCCTTAGCAAGTAAAGGAATATTATTTGGGGGTCCAGCCATGGAGAAGAATTTAGACACTAGGATAAGATAAGGAACACACCCATTATAAAGAAATCACGTTAGGATTATCTTTTTAAGCTGTTCCTTAAAACACTAGTGCTTAGGAAATCTATTGGAGGCAGAAGCAGTCAAGGGTAGCCTAGGGTTAGGGTTAGGCTTAGGGTTAGGGTTAGGGTACGGCTTAGGGTACGGGTTCGGGGAGGGGTCCGTGTACGGTGTAGGGTATGGGTTAGGGTTAGGGTTAGGGTTAGTGTTAGGGTTAGGGCTCGGTTTAGGGTACGGGTTAGGTTTAGGGTACGTGTTAGGTTTAGGGTAGGGGTTAGGGTTAGGGTACGCGTTAGGGTTAGGGTAGTTATTAAACCTATCCCACTCTCTAGATACCCCTTAGCAAGTAAAGGAATATTATTTGGGGGTCCAGCCATGGAGAAGAATTTAGACACTAGGATAAGATAAGGAACACACCCATTATAAAGAAATCACGTTAGGATTCTCTTTTTAAGCTGTTCCTTAAAACACTAGTGCTTAGGAAATCTATTGGAGGCAGAAGCAGTCAAGGGTAGCCTAGGGTAAGGGTTAGGCTTAGGGTTAGGGTTAGGGTACGGCTTAGGGTACGGGTTCGGGGAGGGGTCCGTGTACGGTGTAGGGTATGGTTTAGGGTTAGGGTTAGGGTTAGTGTTAGGTTTAGGGCTCATTTTAGGGTATGGGTTAGGATTAGAGTACGTGTTAGGTTTAGGGTAGGGGTTAGGGTTAGGGTACGCGTTAGGGTTAGGGTAGTTATTAAACCTATCCCACTCTCTAGATACCCCTTAGCACGTAAAGGAATATTATTTGGGGGTCCAGCCATGGAGAAGAGTTTAGACACTAGGATAAGATAAGGAACACACCCATTATAAAGAAATCACATTAGGATTCTCTTTTTAAGCTGTTCCTTAAAACACTAGTGCTTAGGAAATCTATTGGAGGCAGAAGCAGTCAAGGGTAGCCTAGGGTTAGGGTTAGGCTTAGGGTTAGGGTTAGGGTACGGCTTAGGGTACGGGTTCGGGGAGGGGTCCGTGTACGGTGTAGGGTATGGGTTAGGGTTAGGGTTAGGGTTAGTGTTAGGGTTAGGGCTCATTTTAGGGAACGGGTTAGGATTAGAGTACGTGTTAGGTTTAGGGTAGGGGTTAGGGTTAGGGTACGCGTTAGGGTTAGGGTAGTTATTAAACCTATCCCACTCTCTAGATACCCCTTAGCAAGTAAAGGAATATTATTTGGGGGTCCAGCCATGGAGAAGAATTTAGACACTAGGATAAGATAAGGAACACACCCATTATAAAGAAATCACGTTAGGATTCTCTTTTTAAGCTGTTCCTTAAAACACTAGTGCTTAGGAAATCTATTGGAGGCAGAAGCAGTCAAGGGTAGCCTAGGGTTAGGGTTAGGCTTAGGGTTAGGGTTAGGGTACGGCTTAGGGTACGGGTTCGGGGAGGGGTCCGTGTACGGTGTAGGGTATGGGTTAGGGTTAGGGTTAGGGTTAGTGTTAGGGTTAGGGCTCATTTTAGGGAACGGGTTAGGATTAGAGTACGTGTTAGGTTTAGGGTAGGGGTTAGGGTTAGGGTACGCGTTAGGGTTAGGGTAGTTATTAAACCTATCCCACTCTCTAGATACCCCTTAGCAAGTAAAGGAATATTATTTGGGGGTCCAGCCATGGAGAAGAATTTAGACACTAGGATAAGATAAGGAACACACCCATTATAAAGAAATCACGTTAGGATTATCTTTTTAAGCTGTTCCTTAAAACACTAGTGCTTAGGAAATCTATTGGAGGCAGAAGCAGTCAAGGGTAGCCTAGGGTTAGGGTTAGGCTTAGGGTTAGGGTTAGGGTACGGCTTAGGGTACGGGTTCGGGGAGGGGTCCGTGTACGGTGTAGGGTATGGGTTAGGGTTAGGGTTAGGGTTAGTGTTAGGGTTAGGGCTCGGTTTAGGGTACGGGTTAGGTTTAGGGTACGTGTTAGGTTTAGGGTAGGGGTTAGGGTTAGGATACGCGTTAGGGTTAGGGTAGTTATTAAACCTATCCCACTCTCTAGATACCCGTTAGCACGTAAAGGAATATTATTTGGGGGTCCAGCCATGGAGAAGAGTTTAGACACTAGGATAAGATAAGGAACACACCCATTATAAAGAAATCACATTAGGATTCTCTTTTTAAGCTGTTCCTTAAAACACTATTGCTTAGGAAATCTATTGGAGGCAGAAGCAGTCAAGGGTAGCCTAGGGTTAGGGTTAGGCTTAGGGTTAGTGTTAGGGTACGGCTTAGGGTATGGGTTCGGGGAGGGGTCCGTGTACGGTGTAGGGTATGGGTTAGGGTTAGGGTTAGGGTTAGTGTTAGGGTTAGGGCTCGGTTTAGGGTACGGGTTAGGATTAGGGTACGTGTTAGGTTTAGGGTAGGGGTTAGGGTTAGGATTCGTGTTAGGGTTAGGGTAGTTATTAAACCTATCCCACTCTCTAGATACCCCTTAGCACGTAAAGGAATATTATTTGGGGGTCCAGCCATGGAGAAGAGTTTAGACACTAGGATAAGATAAGGAACACACCCATTATACAGAAATCACATTAGGATTCTCTTTTTAAGCTGTTCCTTAAAACACTAGTGCTTAGGAAATCTATTGGAGGCAGAAGCAGTCAAGGGTAGCCTAGGGTTAGGGTTAGGCTTAGGGTTAGGGTTAGGGTACGGCTTAGGGTACGGGTTCGGGGAGGGGTCCGTGTACGGTGTAGGGTATGGGTTAGGGTTAGGGTTAGTGTTAGGGTTAGGGCTCATTTTAGGGTACGGGTTAGGATTAGAGTACTTGTTAGGTTTAGGGTAGGGGTTAGGGTTAGGGTACGCGTTAGGGTTAGGGTAGTTATTAAACCTATCCCACTCTCTAGATACCCCTTAGCACGTAAAGGAATATTATTTGGGGGTCCAGCCATGGAGAAGAATTTAGACACTAGGATAAGATAAGGAACACACCCATTATAAAGAAATCACATTAGGATTCTCTTTTTAAGCTGTTCCTTAAAACACTAGTGCTTAGGAAATCTATTGGAAGCAGAAGCAGTCAAGGGTAGCCTAGGGTTAGGGTTAGGCTTAGGGTTAGGGTTAGGGTACGGCTTAGGGTACGGGTTCGGGGAGGGGTCCATGTACGGTGTAGGGTATGGGTTAGGGTTAGGGTTAGGGTTAGTGTTAGGGTTAGGGCTCGGTTTAGGGTACGGGTTACGATTAGGGTACATGTTAGGGTTAGGGTAGGGGTTAGGGTTAGGAAACGCGTTAGGGTTAGGGTTGTTATTAAACCTATCCCATTCTCTAGATACCCCTTAGCACGTAAAGGAATATTATTTGGGGGTCCAGCCATGGAGAAGAGTTTAGACACTAGGATAAGATAAGGAACACACCCATTATACAGAAATCACATTAGGATTCTCTTTTTAAGCTCTTCCTTAAAACACTAGGGCTTAGGAAATCTATTGGAGGCAGAAGCAGTCAAGGGTAGCCTAGGGTTAGGGTTAGGCTTAGGGTTAGGGTTAGGGTACAGCTTAGGGTACGGGTTCGGGGAGGGGTCCGTGTACGGTGTAGGGTATGGGTTAGGGTTAGGGTTAGGGTTAGTGTTAGGGTTAGGGCTCGGTTTAGGGTACGGGTTAGGATTAGGGTACGTGTTAGGGTTAGGGTAGGGGTTAGGGTTAGTATACGCGTTAGGGTTAGGGTTGTTATTAAACCTATCCCATTCTCTAGATACCCCTTAGCACGAAAAGGAATATTATTTGGGGGTCCAGCCATGGAGAAGAGTTTAGACACTAGGATAAGATAAGGAACACACCCATTATACAGAAATCACATTAGGATTCTCTTTTTAAGCTGTTCCTTAAAACACTAGTGCTTAGGAAATCTATTGGAGGCAGAAGCAGTCAAGGGTAGCCTAGGGTTAGGTTTAGGCTTAGGGTTAGGGTTAGGGTACGGCTTAGGGTACGGGTTCGGGGAGGGGTCCGTGTACGGTGTAGGGTATGGGTTAGGGTTAGGGTTAGGGTTAGTGTTAGGGTTAGGGCTCGGTTTAGGGTACGGGTTAGGATTAGGGTACGTGTTAGGGTTAGGGTAGGGGTTAGGGTTAGGATACGCGTTAGGGTTAGGGTTGTTATTAAAACTATCCCATTCTCTAGATACCCCTTAGCACGTAAAGGAATATTATTTGGGGGTCCAGCCATGGAGAAGAGTTTAGACACAAGGATAAGATAAGGAACACACCCATTATAAAGAAATCACATTAGGATTCTCTTTTTAAGCTGTTCCTTAAAACACTAGTGCTTAGGAAATCTATTGGAGGCAGAAGCAGTCAAGGGTAGCCTAGGGTTAGGGTTAGGCTTAGGGTTAGGGTTAGGGTACGGCTTAGGGTACGGGTTCGGGGAGGGGTCCGTGTACGGTGTAGGGTATGGGTTAGGGTTAGGGTTAGGGTTAGTGTTAGGGTTAGGGCTCATTTTAGGGTACGGGTTAGGATTAGAGTACGTGTTAGGTTTAGGGTAGGGGTTAGGGTTAGGGTACGCGTTAGGGTTAGGGTAGTTATTAAACCTATCCCACTCTCTAGATACCCCTTAGCAAGTAAAGGAATATTATTTGGGGGTCCAGCCATGGAGAAGAATTTAGACACTAGGATAAGATAAGGAACACACCCATTATAAAGAAATCACGTTAGGATTCTCTTTTTAAGCTGTTCCTTAAAACACTAGTGCTTAGGAAATCTATTGGAGGCAGAAGCAGTCAAGGGTAGCCTAGGGTTAGGGTTAGGCTTAGGGTTAGGGTTAGGGTACGGCTTTGGGTACGGGTTCGGGGAGGGGTCCGTGTACGGTGTAGGGTATGGGTTAGGGTTAGGGTTAGGGTTAGTGTTAGGGTTAGGGCTCGGTTTAGGGTACGGGTTAGGTTTAGGGTACGTGTTAGGTTTAGGGTAGGGGTTAGGGTTAGGGTACGCGTTAGGGTTAGGGTAGTTATTAAACCTATCCCACTCTCTAGATACCCCTTAGCAAGTAAAGGAATATTATTTGGGGGTCCAGCCATGGAGAAGAATTTAGACACTAGGATAAGATAAGGAACACACCCATTATAAAGAAATCACGTTAGGATTCTCTTTTTAAGCTGTTCCTTAAAACACTAGTGCTTAGGAAATCTATTGGAGGCAGAAGCAGTCAAGGGTAGCCTAGGGTAAGGGTTAGGCTTAGGGTTAGGGTTAGGGTACGGCTTAGGGTACGGGTTCGGGGAGGGGTCCGTGTACGGTGTAGGGTATGGTTTAGGGTTAGGGTTAGGGTTAGTGTTAGGTTTAGGGCTCATTTTAGGGTACGGGTTAGGATTAGAGTACTTGTTAGGTTTAGGGTAGGGGTTAGGGTTAGGGTACGCGTTAGGGTTAGGGTAGTTATTAAACCTATCCCACTCTCTAGATACCCCTTAGCAAGTAAAGGAATATTATTTGGGGGTCCAGCCATGGAGAAGAATTTAGACACTAGGATAAGATAAGGAACACACCCATTATAAAGAAATCACGTTAGGATTCTCTTTTTAAGCTGTTCCTTAAAACACTAGTGCTTAGGAAATCTATTGGAGGCAGAAGCAGTCAAGGGTAGCCTAGGGTTAGGGTTAGGCTTAGGGTTAGGGTTAGGGTACGGCTTAGGGTACGGGTTCGGGGAGGGGTCCGTGTACGGTGTAGGGTATGGGTTAGGGTTAGGGTTAGGGTTAGTGTTAGGGTTAGGGCTCATTTTAGGGAACGGGTTAGGATTAGAGTACGTGTTAGGTTTAGGGTAGGGGTTAGGGTTAGGGTACGCGTTAGGGTTAGGGTAGTTATTAAACCTATCCCACTCTCTAGATACCCCTTAGCAAGTAAAGGAATATTATTTGGGGGTCCAGCCATGGAGAAGAATTTAGACACTAGGATAAGATAAGGAACACACCCATTATAAAGAAATCACGTTAGGATTATCTTTTTAAGCTGTTCCTTAAAACACTAGTGCTTAGGAAATCTATTGGAGGCAGAAGCAGTCAAGGGTAGCCTAGGGTTAGGGTTAGGCTTAGGGTTAGGGTTAGGGTACGGCTTAGGGTACGGGTTCGGGGAGGGGTCCGTGTACGGTGTAGGGTATGGGTTAGGGTTAGGGTTAGGGTTAGTGTTAGGGTTAGGGCTCGGTTTAGGGTACGGCTTAGGATTAGGTTACGTGTTTGGTTTAGGGTAGGGGTTAGGGTTAGGATACGCGTTAGGGTTAGGGTAGTTATTAAACCTATCCCACTCTCTAGATACCCCTTAGCACGTAAAGGAATATTATTTGGGGGTCCAGCCATGGAGAAGAGTTTAGACACTAGGATAAGATAAGGAACACACCCATTATAAGGAAATCACATTAGGATTCTCTTTTTAAGCTGTTCCTTAAAACACTAGTGCTTAGGAAATCTATTGGAGGCAGAAGCAGTCAAGGGTAGCCTAGGGTTAGGGTTAGGCTTAGGGTTAGTGTTAGGGTACGGCTTAGGGTATGGTTTCGGGGAGGGGTCCGTGTACGGTGTAGGGTATGGGTTAGGGTTAGGGTTAGGGTTAGTGTTAGGGTTAGGGCTCGGTTTAGGGTACGGGTTAGGATTAGGGTACGTGTTAGGTTTAGGGTAGGGGTTAGGGTTAGGATTCGTGTTAGGGTTAGGGTAGTTATTAAACCTATCCCACTCTCTAGATACCCCTTAGCACGTAAAGGAATATTATTTGGGGGTCCAGCCATGGAGAAGAGTTTAGACACTAGGATAAGATAAGGAACACACCCATTATACAGAAATCACATTAGGATTCTCTTTTTAAGCTGTTCCTTAAAACACTAGTGCTTAGGAAATCTATTGGAGGCAGAAGCAGTCAAGGGTAGCCTAGGGTTAGGGTTAGGCTTAGGGTTAGGGTTAGGGTACGGCTTAGGGTACGGGTTCGGGGAGGGGTCCGTGTACGGTGTAGGGTATGGGTTAGGGTTAGGGTTAGGGTTAGTGTTAGGGTTAGGGCTCGGTTTAGGGTACGGGTTAGGATTAGGGTACGTGTTAGGGTTAGGGTAGGGGTTAGGGTTAGTATACGCGTTAGGGTTAGGGTTGTTATTAAACCTATCCCATTCTCTAGATACCCCTTAGCACGTAAAGGAATATTATTTGGGGGTCCAGCCATGGAGAAGAGTTTAGACACTAGGATAAGATAAGGAACACACCCATTATACAGAAATCACATTAGGATTCTCTTTTTAAGCTGTTCCTTAAAACACTAGTGCTTAGGAAATCTATTGGAGGCAGAAGCAGTCAAGGGTAGCCTAGGGTTAGGGTTAGGCTTAGGGTTAGGGTTAGGGTACGGCTTAGGGTACGGGTTCGGGGAGGGGTCCGTGTACGGTGTAGGGTATGGGTTAGGGTTAGGGTTAGGGTTAGGGCTCGGTTTAGGGTACGGGTTAGGATTAGGGTACGTGTTAGGGTTAGGGTAGGGGTTAGGGTTAGGATACGCGTTAGGGTTAGGGTTGTTATTAAACCTATCCCATTCTCTAGATACCCGTTAGCACGTAAAGGAATATTATTTGGGGGTCCAGCCATGGAGAAGAGTTTAGACACTAGGATAAGATAAGGAACACACCCATTATAAAGAAATCACATTAGGATTCTCTTTTTAAGCTGTTCCTTAAAACACTAGTGCTTAGGAAATCTATTGGAGGCAGAAGCAGTCAAGGGTAGCCTAGGGTTAGGGTTAGGCTTAGGGTTAGGGTTAGGGTACGGCTTAGGGTACGGGTTCGGGGAGGGGTCCGTGTACGGTGTAGGGTATGGGTTAGGGTTAGGGTTAGGGTTAGTGTTAGGGTTAGGGCTCATTTTAGGGTACGGGTTAGGATTAGAGTACGTGTTAGGTTTAGGGTAGGGGTTAGGGTTAGGGTACGCGTTAGGGTTAGGGTAGTTATTAAACCTATCCCACTCTCTAGATACCCCTTAGCACGTAAAGGAATATTATTTGGGGGTCCAGCCATGGAGAAGAATTTAGACACTAGGATAATATAAGGAACACACCCATTATACAGAAATCACATTAGGATTCTCTTTTTAAGCTGTTCCTTAAAACACTAGTGCTTAGGAAATCTATTGGAAGCAGAAGCAGTCAAGGGTAGCCTAGGGTTAGGGTTAGGCTTAGGGTTAGGGTTAGGGTACGGCTTAGGGTACGGGTTCGGGGAGGGGTCCGTGTACGGTGTAGGGTATGGGTTAGGGTTAGGGTTAGGGTTAGTGTTAGGGTTAGGGCTCGGTTTAGGGTACGGCTTAGGATTAGGTTACGTGTTTGGTTTAGGGTAGGGGTTAGGGTTAGGATACGCGTTAGGGTTAGGGTAGTTATTAAACCTATCCCACTCTCTAGATACCCCTTAGCACGTAAAGGAATATTATTTGGGGGTCCAGCCATGGAGAAGAGTTTAGACACTAGGATAAGATAAGGAACACACCCATTATAAAGAAATCACATTAGGATTCTCTTTTTAAGCTGTTCCTTAAAACACTAGTGCTTAGGAAATCTATTGGAGGCAGAAGCAGTCAAGGGTAGCCTAGGGTTAGGGTTAGGCTTAGGGTTAGTGTTAGGGTACGGCTTAGGGTATGGGTTCGGGGAGGGGTCCGTGTACGGTGTAGGGTATGGGTTAGGGTTAGGGTTAGGGTTAGTGTTAGGGTTAGGGCTCGGTTTAGGGTACGGGTTAGGATTAGGGTACGTGTTAGGTTTAGGGTAGGGGTTAGGGTTAGGATTCGTGTTAGGGTTAGGGTAGTTATTAAACCTATCCCACTCTCTAGATACCCCTTAGCACGTAAAGGAATATTATTTGGGGGTCCAGCCATGGAGAAGAGTTTAGACACTAGGATAAGATAAGGAACACACCCATTATAAAGAAATCACATTAGGATTCTCTTTTTAAGCTGTTCCTTAAAACACTAGTGCTTAGGAAATCTATTGGAGGCAGAAGCAGTCAAGGGTAGCCTAGGGTTAGGGTTAGGCTTAGGGTTAGGGTTAGGGTACGGCTTAGGGTACGGGTTCGGGGAGGGGTCCGTGTACGGTGTAGGGTATGGGTTAGGGTTAGGGTTAGTGTTAGGGTTAGGGCTCATTTTAGGGTACGGGTTAGGATTAGAGTACTTGTTAGGTTTAGGGTAGGGGTTAGGGTTAGGGTACGCGTTAGGGTTAGGGTAGTTATTAAACCTATCCCACTCTCTAGATACCCCTTAGCACGTAAAGGAATATTATTTGGGGGTCCAGCCATGGAGAAGAATTTAGACACTAGGATAAGATAAGGAACACACCCATTATAAAGAAATCACATTAGGATTCTCTTTTTAAGCTGTTCCTTAAAACACTAGTGCTTAGGAAATCTATTGGAAGCAGAAGCAGTCAAGGGTAGCCTAGGGTTAGGGTTAGGCTTAGGGTTAGGGTTAGGGTACGGCTTAGGGTATGGGTTCGGGGAGGGGTCCATGTACGGTGTAGGGTATGGGTTAGGGTTAGGGTTAGGGTTAGTGTTAGGGTTAGGGCTCGGTTTAGGGTACGGGTTACGATTAGGGTACATGTTAGGGTTAGGGTAGGGGTTAGGGTTAGGAAACGCGTTAGGGTTAGGGTTGTTATTAAACCTATCCCATTCTCTAGATACCCCTTAGCACGTAAAGGAATATTATTTGGGGGTCCAGCCATGGAGAAGAGTTTAGACACTAGGATAAGATAAGGAACACACCCATTATACAGAAATCACATTAGGATTCTCTTTTTAAGCTCTTCCTTAAAACACTAGGGCTTAGGAAATCTATTGGAGGCAGAAGCAGTCAAGGGTAGCCTAGGGTTAGGGTTAGGCTTAGGGTTAGGGTTAGGGTACAGCTTAGGGTACGGGTTCGGGGAGGGGTCCGTGTACGGTGTAGGGTATGGGTTAGGGTTAGGGTTAGGGTTAGTGTTAGGGTTAGGGCTCGGTTTAGGGTACGGGTTAGGATTAGGGTACGTGTTAGGGTTAGGGTAGGGGTTAGGGTTAGTATACGCGTTAGGGTTAGGGTTGTTATTAAACCTATCCCATTCTCTAGATACCCCTTAGCACGTAAAGGAATATTATTTGGGGGTCCAGCCATGGAGAAGAGTTTAGACACTAGGATAAGATAAGGAACACACCCATTATACAGAAATCACATTAGGATTCTCTTTTTAAGCTGTTCCTTAAAACACTAGTGCTTAGGAAATCTATTGGAGGCAGAAGCAGTCAAGGGTAGCCTAGGGTTAGGTTTAGGCTTAGGGTTAGGGTTAGGGTACGGCTTAGGGTACGGGTTCGGGGAGGGGTCCGTGTACGGTGTAGGGTATGGGTTAGGGTTAGGGTTAGGGTTAGTGTTAGGGTTAGGGCTCGGTTTAGGGTACGGGTTAGGATTAGTGTACGTGTTAGGGTTAGGGTAGGGGTTAGGGTTAGGATACGCGTTAGGGTTAGGGTTGTTATTAAAACTATCCCATTCTCTAGATACCCCTTAGCACGTAAAGGAATATTATTTGGGGGTCCAGCCATGGAGAAGAGTTTAGACACTAGGATAAGATAAGGAACACACCCATTATAAAGAAATCACATTAGGATTCTCTTTTTAAGCTGTTCCTTAAAACACTAGTGCTTAGGAAATCTATTGGAGGCAGAAGCAGTCAAGGGTAGCCTAGGGTTAGGGTTAGGCTTAGGGTTAGGGTTAGGGTACGGCTTAGGGTACGGGTTCGGGGAGGGGTCCGTGTACGGTGTAGGGTATGGGTTAGGGTTAGGGTTAGGGTTAGTGTTAGGGTTAGGGCTCATTTTAGGGTACGGGTTAGGATTAGAGTACGTGTTAGGTTTAGGGTAGGGGTTAGGGTTAGGGTACGCGTTAGGGTTAGGGTAGTTATTAAACCTATCCCACTCTCTAGATACCCCTTAGCAAGTAAAGGAATATTATTTGGGGGTCCAGCCATGGAGAAGAATTTAGACACTAGGATAAGATAAGGAACACACCCATTATAAAGAAATCACGTTAGGATTATCTTTTTAAGCTGTTCCTTAAAACACTAGTGCTTAGGAAATCTATTGGAGGCAGAAGCAGTCAAGGGTAGCCTAGGGTTAGGGTTAGGCTTAGGGTTAGGGTTAGGGTACGGCTTAGGGTACGGGTTCGGGGAGGGGTCCGTGTACGGTGTAGGGTATGGGTTAGGGTTAGGGTTAGGGTTAGTGTTAGGGTTAGGGCTCGGTTTAGGGTACGGGTTAGGTTTAGGGTACGTGTTAGGTTTAGGGTAGGGGTTAGGGTTAGGGTACGCGTTAGGGTTAGGGTAGTTATTAAACCTATCCCACTCTCTAGATACCCCTTAGCAAGTAAAGGAATATTATTTGGGGGTCCAGCCATGGAGAAGAATTTAGACACTAGGATAAGATAAGGAACACACCCATTATAAAGAAATCACGTTAGGATTCTCTTTTTAAGCTGTTCCTTAAAACACTAGTGCTTAGGAAATCTATTGGAGGCAGAAGCAGTCAAGGGTAGCCTAGGGTAAGGGTTAGGCTTAGGGTTAGGGTTAGGGTACGGCTTAGGGTACGGGTTCGGGGAGGGGTCCGTGTACGGTGTAGGGTATGGTTTAGGGTTAGGGTTAGGGTTAGTGTTAGGTTTAGGGCTCATTTTAGGGTATGGGTTAGGATTAGAGTACGTGTTAGGTTTAGGGTAGGGGTTAGGGTTAGGGTACGCGTTAGGGTTAGGGTAGTTATTAAACCTATCCCACTCTCTAGATACCCCTTAGCACGTAAAGGAATATTATTTGGGGGTCCAGCCATGGAGAAGAGTTTAGACACTAGGATAAGATAAGGAACACACCCATTATAAAGAAATCACATTAGGATTCTCTTTTTAAGCTGTTCCTTAAAACACTAGTGCTTAGGAAATCTATTGGAGGCAGAAGCAGTCAAGGGTAGCCTAGGGTTAGGGTTAGGCTTAGGGTTAGGGTTAGGGTACGGCTTAGGGTACGGGTTCGGGGAGGGGTCCGTGTACGGTGTAGGGTATGGGTTAGGGTTAGGGTTAGGGTTAGTGTTAGGGTTAGGGCTCATTTTAGGGAACGGGTTAGGATTAGAGTACGTGTTAGGTTTAGGGTAGGGGTTAGGGTTAGGGTACGCGTTAGGGTTAGGGTAGTTATTAAACCTATCCCACTCTCTAGATACCCCTTAGCAAGTAAAGGAATATTATTTGGGGGTCCAGCCATGGAGAAGAATTTAGACACTAGGATAAGATAAGGAACACACCCATTATAAAGAAATCACGTTAGGATTCTCTTTTTAAGCTGTTCCTTAAAACACTAGTGCTTAGGAAATCTATTGGAGGCAGAAGCAGTCAAGGGTAGCCTAGGGTTAGGGTTAGGCTTAGGGTTAGGGTTAGGGTACGGCTTAGGGTACGGGTTCGGGGAGGGGTCCGTGTACGGTGTAGGGTATGGGTTAGGGTTAGGGTTAGGGTTAGTGTTAGGGTTAGGGCTCATTTTAGGGAACGGGTTAGGATTAGAGTACGTGTTAGGTTTAGGGTAGGGGTTAGGGTTAGGGTACGCGTTAGGGTTAGGGTAGTTATTAAACCTATCCCACTCTCTAGATACCCCTTAGCAAGTAAAGGAATATTATTTGGGGGTCCAGCCATGGAGAAGAATTTAGACACTAGGATAAGATAAGGAACACACCCATTATAAAGAAATCACGTTAGGATTATCTTTTTAAGCTGTTCCTTAAAACACTAGTGCTTAGGAAATCTATTGGAGGCAGAAGCAGTCAAGGGTAGCCTAGGGTTAGGGTTAGGCTTAGGGTTAGGGTTAGGGTACGGCTTAGGGTACGGGTTCGGGGAGGGGTCCGTGTACGGTGTAGGGTATGGGTTAGGGTTAGGGTTAGGGTTAGTGTTAGGGTTAGGGCTCGGTTTAGGGTACGGGTTAGGTTTAGGGTACGTGTTAGGTTTAGGGTAGGGGTTAGGGTTAGGATACGCGTTAGGGTTAGGGTAGTTATTAAACCTATCCCACTCTCTAGATACCCGTTAGCACGTAAAGGAATATTATTTGGGGGTCCAGCCATGGAGAAGAGTTTAGACACTAGGATAAGATAAGGAACACACCCATTATAAAGAAATCACATTAGGATTCTCTTTTTAAGCTGTTCCTTAAAACACTATTGCTTAGGAAATCTATTGGAGGCAGAAGCAGTCAAGGGTAGCCTAGGGTTAGGGTTAGGCTTAGGGTTAGTGTTAGGGTACGGCTTAGGGTATGGGTTCGGGGAGGGGTCCGTGTACGGTGTAGGGTATGGGTTAGGGTTAGGGTTAGGGTTAGTGTTAGGGTTAGGGCTCGGTTTAGGGTACGGGTTAGGATTAGGGTACGTGTTAGGTTTAGGGTAGGGGTTAGGGTTAGGATTCGTGTTAGGGTTAGGGTAGTTATTAAACCTATCCCACTCTCTAGATACCCCTTAGCACGTAAAGGAATATTATTTGGGGGTCCAGCCATGGAGAAGAGTTTAGACACTAGGATAAGATAAGGAACACACCCATTATACAGAAATCACATTAGGATTCTCTTTTTAAGCTGTTCCTTAAAACACTAGTGCTTAGGAAATCTATTGGAGGCAGAAGCAGTCAAGGGTAGCCTAGGGTTAGGGTTAGGCTTAGGGTTAGGGTTAGGGTACGGCTTAGGGTACGGGTTCGGGGAGGGGTCCGTGTACGGTGTAGGGTATGGGTTAGGGTTAGGGTTAGTGTTAGGGTTAGGGCTCATTTTAGGGTACGGGTTAGGATTAGAGTACTTGTTAGGTTTAGGGTAGGGGTTAGGGTTAGGGTACGCGTTAGGGTTAGGGTAGTTATTAAACCTATCCCACTCTCTAGATACCCCTTAGCACGTAAAGGAATATTATTTGGGGGTCCAGCCATGGAGAAGAATTTAGACACTAGGATAAGATAAGGAACACACCCATTATAAAGAAATCACATTAGGATTCTCTTTTTAAGCTGTTCCTTAAAACACTAGTGCTTAGGAAATCTATTGGAAGCAGAAGCAGTCAAGGGTAGCCTAGGGTTAGGGTTAGGCTTAGGGTTAGGGTTAGGGTACGGCTTAGGGTACGGGTTCGGGGAGGGGTCCATGTACGGTGTAGGGTATGGGTTAGGGTTAGGGTTAGGGTTAGTGTTAGGGTTAGGGCTCGGTTTAGGGTACGGGTTACGATTAGGGTACATGTTAGGGTTAGGGTAGGGGTTAGGGTTAGGAAACGCGTTAGGGTTAGGGTTGTTATTAAACCTATCCCATTCTCTAGATACCCCTTAGCACGTAAAGGAATATTATTTGGGGGTCCAGCCATGGAGAAGAGTTTAGACACTAGGATAAGATAAGGAACACACCCATTATACAGAAATCACATTAGGATTCTCTTTTTAAGCTCTTCCTTAAAACACTAGGGCTTAGGAAATCTATTGGAGGCAGAAGCAGTCAAGGGTAGCCTAGGGTTAGGGTTAGGCTTAGGGTTAGGGTTAGGGTACAGCTTAGGGTACGGGTTCGGGGAGGGGTCCGTGTACGGTGTAGGGTATGGGTTAGGGTTAGGGTTAGGGTTAGTGTTAGGGTTAGGGCTCGGTTTAGGGTACGGGTTAGGATTAGGGTACGTGTTAGGGTTAGGGTAGGGGTTAGGGTTAGTATACGCGTTAGGGTTAGGGTTGTTATTAAACCTATCCCATTCTCTAGATACCCCTTAGCACGAAAAGGAATATTATTTGGGGGTCCAGCCATGGAGAAGAGTTTAGACACTAGGATAAGATAAGGAACACACCCATTATACAGAAATCACATTAGGATTCTCTTTTTAAGCTGTTCCTTAAAACACTAGTGCTTAGGAAATCTATTGGAGGCAGAAGCAGTCAAGGGTAGCCTAGGGTTAGGTTTAGGCTTAGGGTTAGGGTTAGGGTACGGCTTAGGGTACGGGTTCGGGGAGGGGTCCGTGTACGGTGTAGGGTATGGGTTAGGGTTAGGGTTAGGGTTAGTGTTAGGGTTAGGGCTCGGTTTAGGGTACGGGTTAGGATTAGGGTACGTGTTAGGGTTAGGGTAGGGGTTAGGGTTAGGATACGCGTTAGGGTTAGGGTTGTTATTAAAACTATCCCATTCTCTAGATACCCCTTAGCACGTAAAGGAATATTATTTGGGGGTCCAGCCATGGAGAAGAGTTTAGACACAAGGATAAGATAAGGAACACACCCATTATAAAGAAATCACATTAGGATTCTCTTTTTAAGCTGTTCCTTAAAACACTAGTGCTTAGGAAATCTATTGGAGGCAGAAGCAGTCAAGGGTAGCCTAGGGTTAGGGTTAGGCTTAGGGTTAGGGTTAGGGTACGGCTTAGGGTACGGGTTCGGGGAGGGGTCCGTGTACGGTGTAGGGTATGGGTTAGGGTTAGGGTTAGGGTTAGTGTTAGGGTTAGGGCTCATTTTAGGGTACGGGTTAGGATTAGAGTACGTGTTAGGTTTAGGGTAGGGGTTAGGGTTAGGGTACGCGTTAGGGTTAGGGTAGTTATTAAACCTATCCCACTCTCTAGATACCCCTTAGCAAGTAAAGGAATATTATTTGGGGGTCCAGCCATGGAGAAGAATTTAGACACTAGGATAAGATAAGGAACACACCCATTATAAAGAAATCACGTTAGGATTCTCTTTTTAAGCTGTTCCTTAAAACACTAGTGCTTAGGAAATCTATTGGAGGCAGAAGCAGTCAAGGGTAGCCTAGGGTTAGGGTTAGGCTTAGGGTTAGGGTTAGGGTACGGCTTTGGGTACGGGTTCGGGGAGGGGTCCGTGTACGGTGTAGGGTATGGGTTAGGGTTAGGGTTAGGGTTAGTGTTAGGGTTAGGGCTCGGTTTAGGGTACGGGTTAGGTTTAGGGTACGTGTTAGGTTTAGGGTAGGGGTTAGGGTTAGGGTACGCGTTAGGGTTAGGGTAGTTATTAAACCTATCCCACTCTCTAGATACCCCTTAGCAAGTAAAGGAATATTATTTGGGGGTCCAGCCATGGAGAAGAATTTAGACACTAGGATAAGATAAGGAACACACCCATTATAAAGAAATCACGTTAGGATTCTCTTTTTAAGCTGTTCCTTAAAACACTAGTGCTTAGGAAATCTATTGGAGGCAGAAGCAGTCAAGGGTAGCCTAGGGTAAGGGTTAGGCTTAGGGTTAGGGTTAGGGTACGGCTTAGGGTACGGGTTCGGGGAGGGGTCCGTGTACGGTGTAGGGTATGGTTTAGGGTTAGGGTTAGGGTTAGTGTTAGGTTTAGGGCTCATTTTAGGGTACGGGTTAGGATTAGAGTACTTGTTAGGTTTAGGGTAGGGGTTAGGGTTAGGGTACGCGTTAGGGTTAGGGTAGTTATTAAACCTATCCCACTCTCTAGATACCCCTTAGCACGTAAAGGAATATTATTTGGGGGTCCAGCCATGGAGAAGAGTTTAGACACTAGGATAAGATAAGGAACACACCCATTATAAAGAAATCACATTAGGATTCTCTTTTTAAGCTGTTCCTTAAAACACTAGTGCTTAGGAAATCTATTGGAGGCAGAAGCAGTCAAGGGTAGCCTAGGGTTAGGGTTAGGCTTAGGGTTAGGGTTAGGGTACGGCTTAGGGTACGGGTTCGGGGAGGGGTCCGTGTACGGTGTAGGGTATGGGTTAGGGTTAGGGTTAGGGTTAGTGTTAGGGTTAGGGCTCATTTTAGGGAACGGGTTAGGATTAGAGTACGTGTTAGGTTTAGGGTAGGGGTTAGGGTTAGGGTACGCGTTAGGGTTAGGGTAGTTATTAAACCTATCCCACTCTCTAGATACCCCTTAGCAAGTAAAGGAATATTATTTGGGGGTCCAGCCATGGAGAAGAATTTAGACACTAGGATAAGATAAGGAACACACCCATTATAAAGAAATCACGTTAGGATTCTCTTTTTAAGCTGTTCCTTAAAACACTAGTGCTTAGGAAATCTATTGGAGGCAGAAGCAGTCAAGGGTAGCCTAGGGTTAGGGTTAGGCTTAGGGTTAGGGTTAGGGTACGGCTTAGGGTACGGGTTCGGGGAGGGGTCCGTGTACGGTGTAGGGTATGGGTTAGGGTTAGGGTTAGGGTTAGTGTTAGGGTTAGGGCTCATTTTAGGGAACGGGTTAGGATTAGAGTACGTGTTAGGTTTAGGGTAGGGGTTAGGGTTAGGGTACGCGTTAGGGTTAGGGTAGTTATTAAACCTATCCCACTCTCTAGATACCCCTTAGCACGTAAAGGAATATTATTTGGGGGTCCAGCCATGGAGAAGAGTTTAGACACTAGGATAAGATAAGGAACACACCCATTATACAGAAATCACATTAGGATTCTCTTTTTAAGCTGTTCCTTAAAACACTAGTGCTTAGGAAATCTATTGGAGGCAGAAGCAGTCAAGGGTAGCCTAGGGTTAGGGTTAGGCTTAGGTTTAGGGTTAGGGTACGGCTTAGGGTACGGGTTCGGGGAGGGGTCCGTGTACGGTGTAGGGTATGGGTTAGGGTTAGGGTTAGTGTTAGGGTTAGGGCTCATTTTAGGGTACGGGTTAGGATTAGAGTACTTGTTAGGTTTAGGGTAGGGGTTAGGGTTAGGGTACGCGTTAGGGTTAGGGTAGTTATTAAACCTATCCCACTCTCTAGATACCCCTTAGCACGTAAAGGAATATTATTTGGGGGTCCAGCCATGGAGAAGAATTTAGACACTAGGATAAGATAAGGAACACACCCATTATAAAGAAATCACATTAGGATTCTCTTTTTAAGCTGTTCCTTAAAACACTAGTGCTTAGGAAATCTATTGGAAGCAGAAGCAGTCAAGGGTAGCCTAGGGTTAGGGTTAGGCTTAGGGTTAGGGTTAGGGTACGGCTTAGGGTACGGGTTCGGGGAGGGGTCCATGTACGGTGTAGGGTATGGGTTAGGGTTAGGGTTAGGGTTAGTGTTAGGGTTAGGGCTCGGTTTAGGGTACGGGTTACGATTAGGGTACATGTTAGGGTTAGGGTAGGGGTTAGGGTTAGGAAACGCGTTAGGGTTAGGGTTGTTATTAAACCTATCCCATTCTCTAGATACCCCTTAGCACGTAAAGGAATATTATTTGGGGGTCCAGCCATGGAGAAGAGTTTAGACACTAGGATAAGATAAGGAACACACCCATTATACAGAAATCACATTAGGATTCTCTTTTTAAGCTCTTCCTTAAAACACTAGGGCTTAGGAAATCTATTGGAGGCAGAAGCAGTCAAGGGTAGCCTAGGGTTAGGGTTAGGCTTAGGGTTAGGGTTAGGGTACAGCTTAGGGTACGGGTTCGGGGAGGGGTCCGTGTACGGTGTAGGGTATGGGTTAGGGTTAGGGTTAGGGTTAGTGTTAGGGGTAGGGCTCGGTTTAGGGTACGGGTTAGGATTAGGGTACGTGTTAGGGTTAGGGTAGGGGTTAGGGTTAGTATACGCGTTAGGGTTAGGGTTGTTATTAAACCTATCCCATTCTCTAGATACCCCTTAGCACGTAAAGGAATATTATTTGGGGGTCCAGCCATGGAGAAGAGTTTAGACACTAGGATAAGATAAGGAACACACCCATTATACAGAAATCACATTAGGATTCTCTTTTTAAGCTGTTCCTTAAAACACTAGTGCTTAGGAAATCTATTGGAGGCAGAAGCAGTCAAGGGTAGCCTAGGGTTAGGTTTAGGCTTAGGGTTAGGGTTAGGGTACGGCTTAGGGTACGGGTTCGGGGAGGGGTCCGTGTACGGTGTAGGGTATGGGTTAGGGTTAGGGTTAGGGTTAGTGTTAGGGTTAGGGCTCGGTTTAGGGTACGGGTTAGGATTAGGGTACGTGTTAGGGTTAGGGTAGGGGTTAGGGTTAGGATACGCGTTAGGGTTAGGGTAGTTATTAAACCTATCCCACTCTCTAGATACCCCTTAGCAAGTAAAGGAATATTATTTGGGGGTCCAGCCATGGAGAAGAATTTAGACACTAGGATAAGATAAGGAACACACCCATTATAAAGAAATCACGTTAGGATTCTCTTTTTAAGCTGTTCCTTAAAACACTAGTGCTTAGGAAATCTATTGGAGGCAGAAGCAGTCAAGGGTAGCCTAGGGTAAGGGTTAGGCTTAGGGTTAGGGTTAGGGTACGGCTTAGGGTACGGGTTCGGGGAGGGGTCCGTGTACGGTGTAGGGTATGGTTTAGGGTTAGGGTTAGGGTTAGTGTTAGGTTTAGGGCTCATTTTAGGGTATGGGTTAGGATTAGAGTACGTGTTAGGTTTAGGGTAGGGGTTAGGGTTAGGGTACGCGTTAGGGTTAGGGTAGTTATTAAACCTATCCCACTCTCTAGATACCCCTTAGCACGTAAAGGAATATTATTTGGGGGTCCAGCCATGGAGAAGAGTTTAGACACTAGGATAAGATAAGGAACACACCCATTATAAAGAAATCACATTAGGATTCTCTTTTTAAGCTGTTCCTTAAAACACTAGTGCTTAGGAAATCTATTGGAGGCAGAAGCAGTCAAGGGTAGCCTAGGGTTAGGGTTAGGCTTAGGGTTAGGGTTAGGGTACGGCTTAGGGTACGGGTTCGGGGAGGGGTCCGTGTACGGTGTAGGGTATGGGTTAGGGTTAGGGTTAGGGTTAGTGTTAGGGTTAGGGCTCATTTTAGGGAACGGGTTAGGATTAGAGTACGTGTTAGGTTTAGGGTAGGGGTTAGGGTTAGGGTACGCGTTAGGGTTAGGGTAGTTATTAAACCTATCCCACTCTCTAGATACCCCTTAGCAAGTAAAGGAATATTATTTGGGGGTCCAGCCATGGAGAAGAATTTAGACACTAGGATAAGATAAGGAACACACCCATTATAAAGAAATCACGTTAGGATTCTCTTTTTAAGCTGTTCCTTAAAACACTAGTGCTTAGGAAATCTATTGGAGGCAGAAGCAGTCAAGGGTAGCCTAGGGTTAGGGTTAGGCTTAGGGTTAGGGTTAGGGTACGGCTTAGGGTACGGGTTCGGGGAGGGGTCCGTGTACGGTGTAGGGTATGGGTTAGGGTTAGGGTTAGGGTTAGTGTTAGGGTTAGGGCTCGGTTTAGGGTACGGGTTAGGTTTAGGGTACGTGTTAGGTTTAGGGTAGGGGTTAGGGTTAGGGTACGCGTTAGGGTTAGGGTAGTTATTAAACCTATCCCACTCTCTAGATACCCCTTAGCACGTAAAGGAATATTATTTGGGGGTCCAGCCATGGAGAAGAGTTTAGACACTAGGATAAGATAAGGAACACACCCATTATAAAGAAATCACATTAGGATTCTCTTTTTAAGCTGTTCCTTAAAACACTAGTGCTTAGGAAATCTATTGGAGGCAGAAGCAGTCAAGGGTAGCCTAGGGTTAGGGTTAGGCTTAGGGTTAGGGTTAGGGTACGGCTTAGGGTACGGGTTCGGGGAGGGGTCCGTGTACGGTGTAGGGTATGGGTTAGGGTTAGGGTTAGGGTTAGTGTTAGGGTTAGGGCTCATTTTAGGGAACGGGTTAGGATTAGAGTACGTGTTAGGTTTAGGGTAGGGGTTAGGGTTAGGGTACGCGTTAGGGTTAGGGTAGTTATTAAACCTATCCCACTCTCTAGATACCCCTTAGCAAGTAAAGGAATATTATTTGGGGGTCCAGCCATGGAGAAGAATTTAGACACTAGGATAAGATAAGGAACACACCCATTATAAAGAAATCACGTTAGGATTCTCTTTTTAAGCTGTTCCTTAAAACACTAGTGCTTAGGAAATCTATTGGAGGCAGAAGCAGTCAAGGGTAGCCTAGGGTTAGGGTTAGGCTTAGGGTTAGGGTTAGGGTACGGCTTAGGGTACGGGTTCGGGGAGGGGTCCGTGTACGGTGTAGGGTATGGGTTAGGGTTAGGGTTAGGGTTAGTGTTAGGGTTAGGGCTCGGTTTAGGGTACGGGTTAGGTTTAGGGTACGTGTTAGGTTTAGGGTAGGGGTTAGGGTTAGGGTACGCGTTAGGGTTAGGGTAGTTATTAAACCTATCCCACTCTCTAGATACCCCTTAGCAAGTAAAGGAATATTATTTGGGGGTCCAGCCATGGAGAAGAATTTAGACACTAGGATAAGATAAGGAACACACCCATTATAAAGAAATCACGTTAGGATTCTCTTTTTAAGCTGTTCCTTAAAACACTAGTGCTTAGGAAATCTATTGGAGGCAGAAGCAGTCAAGGGTAGCCTAGGGTAAGGGTTAGGCTTAGGGTTAGGGTTAGGGTACGGCTTAGGGTACGGGTTCGGGGAGGGGTCCGTGTACGGTGTAGGGTATGGTTTAGGGTTAGGGTTAGGGTTAGTGTTAGGTTTAGGGCTCATTTTAGGGTATGGGTTAGGATTAGAGTACGTGTTAGGTTTAGGGTAGGGGTTAGGGTTAGGGTACGCGTTAGGGTTAGGGTAGTTATTAAACCTATCCCACTCTCTAGATACCCCTTAGCACGTAAAGGAATATTATTTGGGGGTCCAGCCATGGAGAAGAGTTTAGACACTAGGATAAGATAAGGAACACACCCATTATAAAGAAATCACATTAGGATTCTCTTTTTAAGCTGTTCCTTAAAACACTAGTGCTTAGGAAATCTATTGGAGGCAGAAGCAGTCAAGGGTAGCCTAGGGTTAGGGTTAGGCTTAGGGTTAGGGTTAGGGTACGGCTTAGGGTACGGGTTCGGGGAGGGGTCCGTGTACGGTGTAGGGTATGGGTTAGGGTTAGGGTTAGGGTTAGTGTTAGGGTTAGGGCTCATTTTAGGGAACGGGTTAGGATTAGAGTACGTGTTAGGTTTAGGGTAGGGGTTAGGGTTAGGGTACGCGTTAGGGTTAGGGTAGTTATTAAACCTATCCCACTCTCTAGATACCCCTTAGCAAGTAAAGGAATATTATTTGGGGGTCCAGCCATGGAGAAGAATTTAGACACTAGGATAAGATAAGGAACACACCCATTATAAAGAAATCACGTTAGGATTCTCTTTTTAAGCTGTTCCTTAAAACACTAGTGCTTAGGAAATCTATTGGAGGCAGAAGCAGTCAAGGGTAGCCTAGGGTTAGGGTTAGGCTTAGGGTTAGGGTTAGGGTACGGCTTAGGGTACGGGTTCGGGGAGGGGTCCGTGTACGGTGTAGGGTATGGGTTAGGGTTAGGGTTAGGGTTAGTGTTAGGGTTAGGGCTCATTTTAGGGAACGGGTTAGGATTAGAGTACGTGTTAGGTTTAGGGTAGGGGTTAGGGTTAGGGTACGCGTTAGGGTTAGGGTAGTTATTAAACCTATCCCACTCTCTAGATACCCCTTAGCAAGTAAAGGAATATTATTTGGGGGTCCAGCCATGGAGAAGAATTTAGACACTAGGATAAGATAAGGAACACACCCATTATAAAGAAATCACGTTAGGATTCTCTTTTTAAGCTGTTCCTTAAAACACTAGTGCTTAGGAAATCTATTGGAGGCAGAAGCAGTCAAGGGTAGCCTAGGGTTAGGGT
Organism: Balaenoptera ricei; assembly: GCF_028023285.1. Taxonomy (NCBI): domain Eukaryota; kingdom Metazoa; phylum Chordata; class Mammalia; order Artiodactyla; family Balaenopteridae; genus Balaenoptera; species Balaenoptera ricei. The sequence goes on from NW_026777639.1 coordinate 125,660, forward strand.
TAGGCTTAGGGTTAGGGTTAGGGTACGGCTTAGGGTACGGGTTCGGGGAGGGGTCCGTGTACGGTGTAGGGTATGGGTTAGGGTTAGGGTTAGGGTTAGTGTTAGGGTTAGGGCTCATTTTAGGGAACGGGTTAGGATTAGAGTACGTGTTAGGTTTAGGGTAGGGGTTAGGGTTAGGGTACGCGTTAGGGTTAGGGTAGTTATTAAACCTATCCCACTCTCTAGATACCCCTTAGCAAGTAAAGGAATATTATTTGGGGGTCCAGCCATGGAGAAGAATTTAGACACTAGGATAAGATAAGGAACACACCCATTATAAAGAAATCACGTTAGGATTATCTTTTTAAGCTGTTCCTTAAAACACTAGTGCTTAGGAAATCTATTGGAGGCAGAAGCAGTCAAGGGTAGCCTAGGGTTAGGGTTAGGCTTAGGGTTAGGGTTAGGGTACGGCTTAGGGTACGGGTTCGGGGAGGGGTCCGTGTACGGTGTAGGGTATGGGTTAGGGTTAGGGTTAGGGTTAGTGTTAGGGTTAGGGCTCGGTTTAGGGTACGGGTTAGGTTTAGGGTACGTGTTAGGTTTAGGGTAGGGGTTAGGGTTAGGGTACGCGTTAGGGTTAGGGTAGTTATTAAACCTATCCCACTCTCTAGATACCCCTTAGCAAGTAAAGGAATATTATTTGGGGGTCCAGCCATGGAGAAGAATTTAGACACTAGGATAAGATAAGGAACACACCCATTATAAAGAAATCACGTTAGGATTCTCTTTTTAAGCTGTTCCTTAAAACACTAGTGCTTAGGAAATCTATTGGAGGCAGAAGCAGTCAAGGGTAGCCTAGGGTAAGGGTTAGGCTTAGGGTTAGGGTTAGGGTACGGCTTAGGGTACGGGTTCGGGGAGGGGTCCGTGTACGGTGTAGGGTATGGTTTAGGGTTAGGGTTAGGGTTAGTGTTAGGTTTAGGGCTCATTTTAGGGTATGGGTTAGGATTAGAGTACGTGTTAGGTTTAGGGTAGGGGTTAGGGTTAGGGTACGCGTTAGGGTTAGGGTAGTTATTAAACCTATCCCACTCTCTAGATACCCCTTAGCACGTAAAGGAATATTATTTGGGGGTCCAGCCATGGAGAAGAGTTTAGACACTAGGATAAGATAAGGAACACACCCATTATAAAGAAATCACATTAGGATTCTCTTTTTAAGCTGTTCCTTAAAACACTAGTGCTTAGGAAATCTATTGGAGGCAGAAGCAGTCAAGGGTAGCCTAGGGTTAGGGTTAGGCTTAGGGTTAGGGTTAGGGTACGGCTTAGGGTACGGGTTCGGGGAGGGGTCCGTGTACGGTGTAGGGTATGGGTTAGGGTTAGGGTTAGGGTTAGTGTTAGGGTTAGGGCTCATTTTAGGGAACGGGTTAGGATTAGAGTACGTGTTAGGTTTAGGGTAGGGGTTAGGGTTAGGGTACGCGTTAGGGTTAGGGTAGTTATTAAACCTATCCCACTCTCTAGATACCCCTTAGCAAGTAAAGGAATATTATTTGGGGGTCCAGCCATGGAGAAGAATTTAGACACTAGGATAAGATAAGGAACACACCCATTATAAAGAAATCACGTTAGGATTCTCTTTTTAAGCTGTTCCTTAAAACACTAGTGCTTAGGAAATCTATTGGAGGCAGAAGCAGTCAAGGGTAGCCTAGGGTTAGGGTTAGGCTTAGGGTTAGGGTTAGGGTACGGCTTAGGGTACGGGTTCGGGGAGGGGTCCGTGTACGGTGTAGGGTATGGGTTAGGGTTAGGGTTAGGGTTAGTGTTAGGGTTAGGGCTCATTTTAGGGAACGGGTTAGGATTAGAGTACGTGTTAGGTTTAGGGTAGGGGTTAGGGTTAGGGTACGCGTTAGGGTTAGGGTAGTTATTAAACCTATCCCACTCTCTAGATACCCCTTAGCAAGTAAAGGAATATTATTTGGGGGTCCAGCCATGGAGAAGAATTTAGACACTAGGATAAGATAAGGAACACACCCATTATAAAGAAATCACGTTAGGATTCTCTTTTTAAGCTGTTCCTTAAAACACTAGTGCTTAGGAAATCTATTGGAGGCAGAAGCAGTCAAGGGTAGCCTAGGGTTAGGGTTAGGCTTAGGGTTAGGGTTAGGGTACGGCTTAGGGTACGGGTTCAGGGAGGGGTCCGTGTACGGTGTAGGGTATGGGTTAGGGTTAGGGTTAGGGTTAGTGTTAGGGTTAGGGCTCGGTTTAGGGTACGGGTTAGGTTTAGGGTACGTGTTAGGTTTAGGGTAGGGGTTAGGGTTAGGGTACGCGTTAGGGTTAGGGTAGTTATTAAACCTATCCCACTCTCTAGATACCCCTTAGCAAGTAAAGGAATATTATTTGGGGGTCCAGCCATGGAGAAGAATTTAGACACTAGGATAAGATAAGGAACACACCCATTATAAAGAAATCACGTTAGGATTCTCTTTTTAAGCTGTTCCTTAAAACACTAGTGCTTAGGAAATCTATTGGAGGCAGAAGCAGTCAAGGGTAGCCTAGGGTAAGGGTTAGGCTTAGGGTTAGGGTTAGGGTACGGCTTAGGGTACGGGTTCGGGGAGGGGTCCGTGTACGGTGTAGGGTATGGTTTAGGGTTAGGGTTAGGGTTAGTGTTAGGTTTAGGGCTCATTTTAGGGTATGGGTTAGGATTAGAGTACGTGTTAGGTTTAGGGTAGGGGTTAGGGTTAGGGTACGCGTTAGGGTTAGGGTAGTTATTAAACCTATCCCACTCTCTAGATACCCCTTAGCACGTAAAGGAATATTATTTGGGGGTCCAGCCATGGAGAAGAGTTTAGACACTAGGATAAGATAAGGAACACACCCATTATACAGAAATCACATTAGGATTCTCTTTTTAAGCTGTTCCTTAAAACACTAGTGCTTAGGAAATCTATTGGAGGCAGAAGCAGTCAAGGGTAGCCTAGGGTTAGGGTTAGGCTTAGGGTTAGGGTTAGGGTACGGCTTAGGGTACGGGTTCGGGGAGGGGTCCGTGTACGGTGTAGGGTATGGGTTAGGGTTAGGGTTAGGGTTAGTGTTAGGGTTAGGGCTCGGTTTAGGGTACGGGTTAGGATTAGGGTACGTGTTAGGGTTAGGGTAGGGGTTAGGGTTAGGGTACGCGTTAGGGTTAGGGTAGTTATTAAACCTATCCCACTCTCTAGATACCCCTTAGCACGTAAAGGAATATTATTTGGGGGTCCAGCCATGGAGAAGAGTTTAGACACTAGGATAAGATAAGGAACACACCCATTATAAAGAAATCACATTAGGATTCTCTTTTTAAGCTGTTCCTTAAAACACTAGTGCTTAGGAAATCTATTGGAGGCAGAAGCAGTCAAGGGTAGCCTAGGGTTAGGGTTAGGCTTAGGGTTAGGGTTAGGGTACGGCTTAGGGTACGGGTTCGGGGAGGGGTCCGTGTACGGTGTAGGGTATGGTTTAGGGTTAGGGTTAGGGTTAGTGTTAGGTTTAGGGCTCATTTTAGGGTATGGGTTAGGATTAGAGTACGTGTTAGGTTTAGGGTAGGGGTTAGGGTTAGGGTACGCGTTAGGGTTAGGGTAGTTATTAAACCTATCCCACTCTCTAGATACCCCTTAGCACGTAAAGGAATATTATTTGGGGGTCCAGCCATGGAGAAGAGTTTAGACACTAGGATAAGATAAGGAACACACCCATTATAAAGAAATCACATTAGGATTCTCTTTTTAAGCTGTTCCTTAAAACACTAGTGCTTAGGAAATCTATTGGAGGCAGAAGCAGTCAAGGGTAGCCTAGGGTTAGGGTTAGGCTTAGGGTTAGGGTTAGGGTACGGCTTAGGGTACGGGTTCGGGGAGGGGTCCGTGTACGGTGTAGGGTATGGGTTAGGGTTAGGGTTAGGGTTAGTGTTAGGGTTAGGGCTCATTTTAGGGAACGGGTTAGGATTAGAGTACGTGTTAGGTTTAGGGTAGGGGTTAGGGTTAGGGTACGCGTTAGGGTTAGGGTAGTTATTAAACCTATCCCACTCTCTAGATACCCCTTAGCAAGTAAAGGAATATTATTTGGGGGTCCAGCCATGGAGAAGAATTTAGACACTAGGATAAGATAAGGAACACACCCATTATAAAGAAATCACGTTAGGATTCTCTTTTTAAGCTGTTCCTTAAAACACTAGTGCTTAGGAAATCTATTGGAGGCAGAAGCAGTCAAGGGTAGCCTAGGGTTAGGGTTAGGCTTAGGGTTAGGGTTAGGGTACGGCTTAGGGTACGGGTTCGGGGAGGGGTCCGTGTACGGTGTAGGGTATGGGTTAGGGTTAGGGTTAGGGTTAGTGTTAGGGTTAGGGCTCGGTTTAGGGTACGGGTTAGGTTTAGGGTACGTGTTAGGTTTAGGGTAGGGGTTAGGGTTAGGGTACGCGTTAGGGTTAGGGTAGTTATTAAACCTATCCCACTCTCTAGATACCCCTTAGCAAGTAAAGGAATATTATTTGGGGGTCCAGCCATGGAGAAGAATTTAGACACTAGGATAAGATAAGGAACACACCCATTATAAAGAAATCACGTTAGGATTCTCTTTTTAAGCTGTTCCTTAAAACACTAGTGCTTAGGAAATCTATTGGAGGCAGAAGCAGTCAAGGGTAGCCTAGGGTAAGGGTTAGGCTTAGGGTTAGGGTTAGGGTACGGCTTAGGGTACGGGTTCGGGGAGGGGTCCGTGTACGGTGTAGGGTATGGTTTAGGGTTAGGGTTAGGGTTAGTGTTAGGTTTAGGGCTCATTTTAGGGTATGGGTTAGGATTAGAGTACGTGTTAGGTTTAGGGTAGGGGTTAGGGTTAGGGTACGCGTTAGGGTTAGGGTAGTTATTAAACCTATCCCACTCTCTAGATACCCCTTAGCACGTAAAGGAATATTATTTGGGGGTCCAGCCATGGAGAAGAGTTTAGACACTAGGATAAGATAAGGAACACACCCATTATAAAGAAATCACATTAGGATTCTCTTTTTAAGCTGTTCCTTAAAACACTAGTGCTTAGGAAATCTATTGGAGGCAGAAGCAGTCAAGGGTAGCCTAGGGTTAGGGTTAGGCTTAGGGTTAGGGTTAGGGTACGGCTTAGGGTACGGGTTCGGGGAGGGGTCCGTGTACGGTGTAGGGTATGGGTTAGGGTTAGGGTTAGGGTTAGTGTTAGGGTTAGGGCTCATTTTAGGGAACGGGTTAGGATTAGAGTACGTGTTAGGTTTAGGGTAGGGGTTAGGGTTAGGGTACGCGTTAGGGTTAGGGTAGTTATTAAACCTATCCCACTCTCTAGATACCCCTTAGCAAGTAAAGGAATATTATTTGGGGGTCCAGCCATGGAGAAGAATTTAGACACTAGGATAAGATAAGGAACACACCCATTATAAAGAAATCACGTTAGGATTCTCTTTTTAAGCTGTTCCTTAAAACACTAGTGCTTAGGAAATCTATTGGAGGCAGAAGCAGTCAAGGGTAGCCTAGGGTTAGGGTTAGGCTTAGGGTTAGGGTTAGGGTACGGCTTAGGGTACGGGTTCGGGGAGGGGTCCGTGTACGGTGTAGGGTATGGGTTAGGGTTAGGGTTAGGGTTAGTGTTAGGGTTAGGGCTCATTTTAGGGAACGGGTTAGGATTAGAGTACGTGTTAGGTTTAGGGTAGGGGTTAGGGTTAGGGTACGCGTTAGGGTTAGGGTAGTTATTAAACCTATCCCACTCTCTAGATACCCCTTAGCAAGTAAAGGAATATTATTTGGGGGTCCAGCCATGGAGAAGAATTTAGACACTAGGATAAGATAAGGAACACACCCATTATAAAGAAATCACGTTAGGATTATCTTTTTAAGCTGTTCCTTAAAACACTAGTGCTTAGGAAATCTATTGGAGGCAGAAGCAGTCAAGGGTAGCCTAGGGTTAGGGTTAGGCTTAGGGTTAGGGTTAGGGTACGGCTTAGGGTACGGGTTCGGGGAGGGGTCCGTGTACGGTGTAGGGTATGGGTTAGGGTTAGGGTTAGGGTTAGTGTTAGGGTTAGGGCTCGGTTTAGGGTACGGGTTAGGTTTAGGGTACGTGTTAGGTTTAGGGTAGGGGTTAGGGTTAGGGTACGCGTTAGGGTTAGGGTAGTTATTAAACCTATCCCACTCTCTAGATACCCCTTAGCAAGTAAAGGAATATTATTTGGGGGTCCAGCCATGGAGAAGAATTTAGACACTAGGATAAGATAAGGAACACACCCATTATAAAGAAATCACGTTAGGATTCTCTTTTTAAGCTGTTCCTTAAAACACTAGTGCTTAGGAAATCTATTGGAGGCAGAAGCAGTCAAGGGTAGCCTAGGGTAAGGGTTAGGCTTAGGGTTAGGGTTAGGGTACGGCTTAGGGTACGGGTTCGGGGAGGGGTCCGTGTACGGTGTAGGGTATGGTTTAGGGTTAGGGTTAGGGTTAGTGTTAGGTTTAGGGCTCATTTTAGGGTATGGGTTAGGATTAGAGTACGTGTTAGGTTTAGGGTAGGGGTTAGGGTTAGGGTACGCGTTAGGGTTAGGGTAGTTATTAAACCTATCCCACTCTCTAGATACCCCTTAGCACGTAAAGGAATATTATTTGGGGGTCCAGCCATGGAGAAGAGTTTAGACACTAGGATAAGATAAGGAACACACCCATTATAAAGAAATCACATTAGGATTCTCTTTTTAAGCTGTTCCTTAAAACACTAGTGCTTAGGAAATCTATTGGAGGCAGAAGCAGTCAAGGGTAGCCTAGGGTTAGGGTTAGGCTTAGGGTTAGGGTTAGGGTACGGCTTAGGGTACGGGTTCGGGGAGGGGTCCGTGTACGGTGTAGGGTATGGGTTAGGGTTAGGGTTAGGGTTAGTGTTAGGGTTAGGGCTCATTTTAGGGAACGGGTTAGGATTAGAGTACGTGTTAGGTTTAGGGTAGGGGTTAGGGTTAGGGTACGCGTTAGGGTTAGGGTAGTTATTAAACCTATCCCACTCTCTAGATACCCCTTAGCAAGTAAAGGAATATTATTTGGGGGTCCAGCCATGGAGAAGAATTTAGACACTAGGATAAGATAAGGAACACACCCATTATAAAGAAATCACGTTAGGATTCTCTTTTTAAGCTGTTCCTTAAAACACTAGTGCTTAGGAAATCTATTGGAGGCAGAAGCAGTCAAGGGTAGCCTAGGGTTAGGGTTAGGCTTAGGGTTAGGGTTAGGGTACGGCTTAGGGTACGGGTTCGGGGAGGGGTCCGTGTACGGTGTAGGGTATGGGTTAGGGTTAGGGTTAGGGTTAGTGTTAGGGTTAGGGCTCATTTTAGGGAACGGGTTAGGATTAGAGTACGTGTTAGGTTTAGGGTAGGGGTTAGGGTTAGGGTACGCGTTAGGGTTAGGGTAGTTATTAAACCTATCCCACTCTCTAGATACCCCTTAGCAAGTAAAGGAATATTATTTGGGGGTCCAGCCATGGAGAAGAATTTAGACACTAGGATAAGATAAGGAACACACCCATTATAAAGAAATCACGTTAGGATTATCTTTTTAAGCTGTTCCTTAAAACACTAGTGCTTAGGAAATCTATTGGAGGCAGAAGCAGTCAAGGGTAGCCTAGGGTTAGGGTTAGGCTTAGGGTTAGGGTTAGGGTACGGCTTAGGGTACGGGTTCGGGGAGGGGTCCGTGTACGGTGTAGGGTATGGGTTAGGGTTAGGGTTAGGGTTAGTGTTAGGGTTAGGGCTCGGTTTAGGGTACGGGTTAGGTTTAGGGTACGTGTTAGGTTTAGGGTAGGGGTTAGGGTTAGGATACGCGTTAGGGTTAGGGTAGTTATTAAACCTATCCCACTCTCTAGATACCCGTTAGCACGTAAAGGAATATTATTTGGGGGTCCAGCCATGGAGAAGAGTTTAGACACTAGGATAAGATAAGGAACACACCCATTATAAAGAAATCACATTAGGATTCTCTTTTTAAGCTGTTCCTTAAAACACTATTGCTTAGGAAATCTATTGGAGGCAGAAGCAGTCAAGGGTAGCCTAGGGTTAGGGTTAGGCTTAGGGTTAGGGTTAGGGTACGGCTTAGGGTATGGGTTCGGGGAGGGGTCCGTGTACGGTGTAGGGTATGGGTTAGGGTTAGGGTTAGGGTTAGTGTTAGGGTTAGGGCTCGGTTTAGGGTACGGGTTAGGATTAGGGTACGTGTTAGGTTTAGGGTAGGGGTTAGGGTTAGGATACGTGTTAGGGTTAGGGTAGTTATTAAACCTATCCCACTCTCTAGATACCCCTTAGCACGTAAAGGAATATTATTTGGGGGTCCAGCCATGGAGAAGAGTTTAGACACTAGGATAAGATAAGGAACACACCCATTATACAGAAATCACATTAGGATTCTCTTTTTAAGCTGTTCCTTAAAACACTAGTGCTTAGGAAATCTATTGGAGGCAGAAGCAGTCAAGGGTAGCCTAGGGTTAGGGTTAGGCTTAGGGTTAGGGTTAGGGTACGGCTTAGGGTACGGGTTCGGGGAGGGGTCCGTGTACGGTGTAGGGTATGGGTTAGGGTTAGGGTTAGGGTTAGTGTTAGGGTTAGGGCTCGGTTTAGGGTACGGGTTAGGATTAGGGTACGTGTTAGGGTTAGGGTAGGGGTTAGGGTTAGGGTACGCGTTAGGGTTAGGGTAGTTATTAAACCTATCCCACTCTCTAGATACCCCTTAGCACGTAAAGGAATATTATTTGGGGGTCCAGCCATGGAGAAGAATTTAGACACTAGGATAAGATAAGGAACACACCCATTATAAAGAAATCACATTAGGATTCTCTTTTTAAGCTGTTCCTTAAAACACTAGAGCTTAGGAAATCTATTGGAAGCAGAAGCAGTCAAGGGTAGCCTAGGGTTAGGGTTAGGCTTAGGGTTAGGGTTAGGGTACGGCTTATGGTACGGGTTCGGGGAGGGGTCCGTGTACGGTGTAGGGTATGGGTTAGGGTTAGGGTTAGGGTTAGTGTTAGGGTTAGGGCTCGGTTTAGGGTACGGGTTACGATTAGGGTACATGTTAGGGTTAGGGTAGGGGTTAGGGTTAGGAAACGCGTTAGGGTTAGGGTTGTTATTAAACCTATCCCATTCTCTAGATACCCCTTAGCACGTAAAGGAATATTATTTGGGGGTCCAGCCATGGAGAAGAGTTTAGACACTAGGATAAGATAAGGAACACACCCATTATACAGAAATCACATTAGGATTCTCTTTTTAAGCTGTTCCTTAAAACACTAGTGCTTAGGAAATCTATTGGAGGCAGAAGCAGTCAAGGGTAGCCTAGGGTTAGGGTTAGGCTTAGGGTTAGGGTTAGGGTTCGGCTTAGGGTACGGGTTCGGGGAGGGGTCCGTGTACGGTGTAGGGTATGGGTTAGGGTTAGGGTTAGGGCTAGTGTTAGGGTTAGGGCTCGGTTTAGGGTACGGGTTAGGATTAGGGTACGTGTTAGGGTTAGGGTAGGGGTTAGGGTTAGTATACGCGTTAGGGTTAGGGTTGTTATTAAACCTATCCCATTCTCTAGATACCCCTTAGCACGTAAAGGAATATTATTTGGGGGTCCAGCCATGGAGAAGAGTTTAGACACTAGGATAAGATAAGGAACACACCCATTATACAGAAATCACATTAGGATTCCCTTTTTAAGCTGTTCCTTAAAACACTAGTGCTTAGGAAATCTATTGGAGGCAGAAGCAGTCAAGGGTAGCCTAGGGTTAGGGTTAGGCTTAGGGTTAGGGTTAGGGTACGGCTTAGGGTACGGGTTCGGGGAGGGGTCCGTGTACGGTGTAGGGTATGGGTTAGGGTTAGGGTTAGGGTTAGTGTTAGGGTTAGGGCTCGGTTTAGGGTACGGGTTAGGATTAGGGTACGTGTTAGGGTTAGGGTAGGGGTTAGGGTTAGGATACACTTTAGGGTTAGGGTTGTTATTAAACCTATCCCATTCTCTAGATACCCGTTAGCACGTAAAGGAATATTATTTGGGGGTCCAGCCATGGAGAAGAGTTTAGACACTAGGATAAGATAAGGAACACACCCATTATAAAGAAATCACGTTAGGATTCTCTTTTTAAGCTGTTCCTTAAAACACTAGTGCTTAGGAAATCTATTGGAGGCAGAAGCAGTCAAGGGTAGCCTAGGGTTAGGGTTAGGCTTAGGGTTAGGGTTAGGGTACGGCTTAGGGTACGGGTTCGGGGAGGGGTCCGTGTACGGTGTAGGGTATGGGTTAGGGTTAGGGTTAGGGTTAGTGTTAGGGTTAGGGCTCATTTTAGGGAACGGGTTAGGATTAGAGTACGTGTTAGGTTTAGGGTAGGGGTTAGGGTTAGGGTACGCGTTAGGGTTAGGGTAGTTATTAAACCTATCCCACTCTCTAGATACCCCTTAGCAAGTAAAGGAATATTATTTGGGGGTCCAGCCATGGAGAAGAATTTAGACACTAGGATAAGATAAGGAACACACCCATTATAAAGAAATCACGTTAGGATTCTCTTTTTAAGCTGTTCCTTAAAACACTAGTGCTTAGGAAATCTATTGGAGGCAGAAGCAGTCAAGGGTAGCCTAGGGTTAGGGTTAGGCTTAGGGTTAGGGTTAGGGTACGGCTTAGGGTACGGGTTCGGGGAGGGGTCCGTGTACGGTGTAGGGTATGGGTTAGGGTTAGGGTTAGGGTTAGTGTTAGGGTTAGGGCTCGGTTTAGGGTACGGGTTAGGATTAGGGTACGTGTTAGGGTTAGGGTAGGGGTTAGGGTTAGGGTACGCGTTAGGGTTAGGGTAGTTATTAAACCTATCCCACTCTCTAGATACCCCTTAGCACGTAAAGGAATATTATTTGGGGGTCCAGCCATGGAGAAGAATTTAGACACTAGGATAAGATAAGGAACACACCCATTATAAAGAAATCACATTAGGATTCTCTTTTTAAGCTGTTCCTTAAAACACTAGAGCTTAGGAAATCTATTGGAAGCAGAAGCAGTCAAGGGTAGCCTAGGGTTAGGGTTAGGCTTAGGGTTAGGGTTAGGGTACGGCTTATGGTACGGGTTCGGGGAGGGGTCCGTGTACGGTGTAGGGTATGGGTTAGGGTTAGGGTTAGGGTTAGTGTTAGGGTTAGGGCTCGGTTTAGGGTACGGGTTACGATTAGGGTACATGTTAGGGTTAGGGTAGGGGTTAGGGTTAGGAAACGCGTTAGGGTTAGGGTTGTTATTAAACCTATCCCATTCTCTAGATACCCCTTAGCACGTAAAGGAATATTATTTGGGGGTCCAGCCATGGAGAAGAGTTTAGACACTAGGATAAGATAAGGAACACACCCATTATACAGAAATCACATTAGGATTCTCTTTTTAAGCTGTTCCTTAAAACACTAGTGCTTAGGAAATCTATTGGAGGCAGAAGCAGTCAAGGGTAGCCTAGGGTTAGGGTTAGGCTTAGGGTTAGGGTTAGGGTACGGCTTAGGGTACGGGTTCGGGGAGGGGTCCGTGTACGGTGTAGGGTATGGGTTAGGGTTAGGGTTAGTGTTAGGGTTAGGGCTCGGTTTAGGGTACGGGTTAGGATTAGGGTACGTGTTAGGGTTAGGGTAGGGGTTAGGGTTAGTATACGCGTTAGGGTTAGGGTTGTTATTAAACCTATCCCATTCTCTAGATACCCCTTAGCACGTAAAGGAATATTATTTGGGGGTCCAGCCATGGAGAAGAGTTTAGACACTAGGATAAGATAAGGAACACACCCATTATACAGAAATCACATTAGGATTCCCTTTTTAAGCTGTTCCTTAAAACACTAGTGCTTAGGAAATCTATTGGAGGCAGAAGCAGTCAAGGGTAGCCTAGGGTTAGGGTTAGGCTTAGGGTTAGGGTTAGGGTACGGCTTAGGGTACGGGTTCGGGGAGGGGTCCGTGTACGGTGTAGGGTATGGGTTAGGGTTAGGGTTAGGGTTAGTGTTAGGGTTAGGGCTCGGTTTAGGGTACGGGTTAGGATTAGGGTACGTGTTAGGGTTAGGGTAGGGGTTAGGGTTAGGATACGCTTTAGGGTTAGGGTTGTTATTAAACCTATCCCATTCTCTAGATACCCGTTAGCACGTAAAGGAATATTATTTGGGGGTCCAGCCATGGAGAAGAGTTTAGACACTAGGATAAGATAAGGAACACACCCATTATAAAGAAATCACATTAGGATTCTCTTTTTAAGCTGTTCCTTAAAACACTAGTGCTTAGGAAATCTATTGGAGGCAGAAGCAGTCAAGGGTAGCCTAGGGTTAGGGTTAGGCTTAGGGTTAGGGTTAGGGTACGGCTTAGGGTACGGGTTCGGGGAGGGGTCCGTGTACGGTGTAGGGTATGGGTTAGGGTTAGGGTTAGGGTTAGTGTTAGGGTTAGGGCTCATTTTAGGGAACGGGTTAGGATTAGAGTACGTGTTAGGTTTAGGGTAGGGGTTAGGGTTAGGGTACGCGTTAGGGTTAGGGTAGTTATTAAACCTATCCCACTCTCTAGATACCCCTTAGCAAGTAAAGGAATATTATTTGGGGGTCCAGCCATGGAGAAGAATTTAGACACTAGGATAAGATAAGGAACACACCCATTATAAAGAAATCACGTTAGGATTCTCTTTTTAAGCTGTTCCTTAAAACACTAGTGCTTAGGAAATCTATTGGAGGCAGAAGCAGTCAAGGGTAGCCTAGGGTTAGGGTTAGGCTTAGGGTTAGGGTTAGGGTACGGCTTAGGGTACGGGTTCGGGGAGGGGTCCGTGTACGGTGTAGGGTATGGGTTAGGGTTAGGGTTAGGGTTAGTGTTAGGGTTAGGGCTCATTTTAGGGAACGGGTTAGGATTAGAGTACGTGTTAGGTTTAGGGTAGGGGTTAGGGTTAGGGTACGCGTTAGGGTTAGGGTAGTTATTAAACCTATCCCACTCTCTAGATACCCCTTAGCAAGTAAAGGAATATTATTTGGGGGTCCAGCCATGGAGAAGAATTTAGACACTAGGATAAGATAAGGAACACACCCATTATAAAGAAATCACGTTAGGATTATCTTTTTAAGCTGTTCCTTAAAACACTAGTGCTTAGGAAATCTATTGGAGGAAGAAGCAGTCAAGGGTAGCCTAGGGTTAGGGTTAGGCTTAGGGTTAGGGTTAGGGTACGGCTTAGGGTACGGGTTCGGGGAGGGGTCCGTGTACGGTGTAGGGTATGGGTTAGGGTTAGGGTTAGGGTTAGTGTTAGGGTTAGGGCTCGGTTTAGGGTACGGGTTAGGTTTAGGGTACGTGTTAGGTTTAGGGTAGGGGTTAGGGTTAGGATACGCGTTAGGGTTAGGGTAGTTATTAAACCTATCCCACTCTCTAGATACCCGTTAGCACGTAAAGGAATATTATTTGGGGGTCCAGCCATGGAGAAGAGTTTAGACACTAGGATAAGATAAGGAACACACCCATTATAAAGAAATCACATTAGGATTCTCTTTTTAAGCTGTTCCTTAAAACACTATTGCTTAGGAAATCTATTGGAGGCAGAAGCAGTCAAGGGTAGCCTAGGGTTAGGGTTAGGCTTAGGGTTAGGGTTAGGGTACGGCTTAGGGTATGGGTTCGGGGAGGGGTCCGTGTACGGTGTAGGGTATGGGTTAGGGTTAGGGTTAGGGTTAGTGTTAGGGTTAGGGCTCGGTTTAGGGTACGGGTTAGGATTAGGGTACGTGTTAGGTTTAGGGTAGGGGTTAGGGTTAGGATACGTGTTAGGGTTAGGGTAGTTATTAAACCTATCCCACTCTCTAGATACCCCTTAGCACGTAAAGGAATATTATTTGGGGGTCCAGCCATGGAGAAGAGTTTAGACACTAGGATAAGATAAGGAACACACCCATTATACAGAAATCACATTAGGATTCTCTTTTTAAGCTGTTCCTTAAAACACTAGTGCTTAGGAAATCTATTGGAGGCAGAAGCAGTCAAGGGTAGCCTAGGGTTAGGGTTAGGCTTAGGGTTAGGGTTAGGGTACGGCTTAGGGTACGGGTTCGGGGAGGGGTCCGTGTACGGTGTAGGGTATGGGTTAGGGTTAGGGTTAGGGTTAGTGTTAGGGTTAGGGCTCGGTTTAGGGTACGGGTTAGGATTAGGGTACGTGTTAGGGTTAGGGTAGGGGTTAGGGTTAGGGTACGCGTTAGGGTTAGGGTAGTTATTAAACCTATCCCACTCTCTAGATACCCCTTAGCACGTAAAGGAATATTATTTGGGGGTCCAGCCATGGAGAAGAATTTAGACACTAGGATAAGATAAGGAACACACCCATTATAAAGAAATCACATTAGGATTCTCTTTTTAAGCTGTTCCTTAAAACACTAGTGCTTAGGAAATCTATTGGAAGCAGAAGCAGTCAAGGGTAGCCTAGGGTTAGGGTTAGGCTTAGGGTTAGGGTTAGGGTACGGCTTATGGTACGGGTTCGGGGAGGGGTCCGTGTACGGTGTAGGGTATGGGTTAGGGTTAGGGTTAGGGTTAGTGTTAGGGTTAGGGCTCGGTTTAGGGTACGGGTTACGATTAGGGTACATGTTAGGGTTAGGGTAGGGGTTAGGGTTAGGAAACGCGTTAGGGTTAGGGTTGTTATTAAACCTATCCCATTCTCTAGATACCCCTTAGCACGTAAAGGAATATTATTTGGGGGTCCAGCCATGGAGAAGAGTTTAGACACTAGGATAAGATAAGGAACACACCCATTATACAGAAATCACATTAGGATTCTCTTTTTAAGCTGTTCCTTAAAACACTAGTGCTTAGGAAATCTATTGGAGGCAGAAGCAGTCAAGGGTAGCCTAGGGTTAGGGTTAGGCTTAGGGTTAGGGTTAGGGTACGGCTTAGGGTACGGGTTCGGGGAGGGGTCCGTGTACGGTGTAGGGTATGGGTTAGGGTTAGGGTTAGGGTTAGTGTTAGGGTTAGGGCTCGGTTTAGGGTACGGGTTAGGATTAGGGTACGTGTTAGGGTTAGGGTAGGGGTTAGGGTTAGTATACGCGTTAGGGTTAGGGTTGTTATTAAACCTATCCCATTCTCTAGATACCCCTTAGCACGTAAAGGAATATTATTTGGGGGTCCAGCCATGGAGAAGAGTTTAGACACTAGGATAAGATAAGGAACACACCCATTATACAGAAATCACATTAGGATTCTCTTTTTAAGCTGTTCCTTAAAACACTAGTGCTTAGGAAATCTATTGGAGGCAGAAGCAGTCAAGGGTAGCCTAGGGTTAGGGTTAGGCTTAGGGTTAGGGTTAGGGTACGGCTTAGGGTACGGGTTCGGGGAGGGGTCCGTGTACGGTGTAGGGTATGGGTTAGGGTTAGGGTTAGGGTTAGTGTTAGGGTTAGGGCTCGGTTTAGGGTACGGGTTAGGATTAGGGTACGTGTTAGGGTTAGGGTAGGGGTTAGGGTTAGGATACGCGTTAGGGTTAGGGTTGTTATTAAACCTATCCCATTCTCTAGATACCCGTTAGCACGTAAAGGAATATTATTTGGGGGTCCAGCCATGGAGAAGAGTTTAGACACTAGGATAAGATAAGGAACACACCCATTATAAAGAAATCACATTAGGATTCTCTTTTTAAGCTGTTCCTTAAAACACTAGTGCTTAGGAAATCTATTGGAGGCAGAAGCAGTCAAGGGTAGCCTAGGGTTAGGGTTAGGCTTAGGGTTAGGGTTAGGGTACGGCTTAGGGTACGGGTTCGGGGAGGGGTCCGTGTACGGTGTAGGGTATGGGTTAGGGTTAGGGTTAGGGTTAGTGTTAGGGTTAGGGCTCATTTTAGGGAACGGGTTAGGATTAGAGTACGTGTTAGGTTTAGGGTAGGGGTTAGGGTTAGGGTACGCGTTAGGGTTAGGGTAGTTATTAAACCTATCCCACTGTCTAGATACCCCTTAGCAAGTAAAGGAATATTATTTGGGGGTCCAGCCATGGAGAAGAATTTAGACACTAGGATAAGATAAGGAACACACCCATTATAAAGAAATCACGTTAGGATTCTCTTTTTAAGCTGTTCCTTAAAACACTAGTGCTTAGGAAATCTATTGGAGGCAGAAGCAGTCAAGGGTAGCCTAGGGTTAGGGTTAGGCTTAGGGTTAGGGTTAGGGTACGGCTTAGGGTACAGGTTCGGGGAGGGGTCCGTGTACGGTGTAGGGTATGGGTTAGGGTTAGGGTTAGGGCTCATTTTAGGGAACGGGTTAGGATTAGAGTACGTGTTAGGTTTAGGGTAGGGGTTAGGGTTAGGGTACGCGTTAGGGTTAGGGTAGTTATTAAACCTATCCCACTGTCTAGATACCCCTTAGCAAGTAAAGGAATATTATTTGGGGGTCCAGCCATGGAGAAGAATTTAGACACTAGGATAAGATAAGGAACACACCCATTATAAAGAAATCACGTTAGGATTCTCTTTTTAAGCTGTTCCTTAAAACACTAGTGCTTAGGAAATCTATTGGAGGCAGAAGCAGTCAAGGGTAGCCTAGGGTTAGGGTTAGGCTTAGGGTTAGGGTTAGGGTACGGCTTAGGGTACGGGTTCGGGGAGGGGTCCGTGTACGGTGTAGGGTATGGGTTAGGGTTAGGGTTAGGGTTAGTGTTAGGGTTAGGGCTCATTTTAGGGAACGGGTTAGGATTAGAGTACGTGTTAGGTTTAGGGTAGGGGTTAGGGTTAGGGTACGCGTTAGGGTTAGGGTAGTTATTAAACCTATCCCACTCTCTAGATACCCCTTAGCAAGTAAAGGAATATTATTTGGGGGTCCAGCCATGGAGAAGAATTTAGACACTAGGATAAGATAAGGAACACACCCATTATAAAGAAATCACGTTAGGATTCTCTTTTTAAGCTGTTCCTTAAAACACTAGTGCTTAGGAAATCTATTGGAGGCAGAAGCAGTCAAGGGTAGCCTAGGGTTAGGGTTAGGCTTAGGGTTAGGGTTAGGGTACGGCTTAGGGTACGGGTTCGGGGAGGGGTCCGTGTACGGTGTAGGGTATGGGTTAGGGTTAGGGTTAGGGTTAGTGTTAGGGTTAGGGCTCATTTTAGGGAACGGGTTAGGATTAGAGTACGTGTTAGGTTTAGGGTAGGGGTTAGGGTTAGGGTACGCGTTAGGGTTAGGGTAGTTATTAAACCTATCCCACTGTCTAGATACCCCTTAGCAAGTAAAGGAATATTATTTGGGGGTCCAGCCATGGAGAAGAATTTAGACACTAGGATAAGATAAGGAACACACCCATTATAAAGAAATCACGTTAGGATTCTCTTTTTAAGCTGTTCCTTAAAACACTAGTGCTTAGGAAATCTATTGGAGGCAGAAGCAGTCAAGGGTAGCCTAGGGTTAGGGTTAGGCTTAGGGTTAGGGTTAGGGTACGGCTTAGGGTACGGGTTCGGGGAGGGGTCCGTGTACGGTGTAGGGTATGGGTTAGGGTTAGGGTTAGGGTTAGTGTTAGGGTTAGGGCTCGGTTTAGGGTACGGGTTAGGTTTAGGGTACGTGTTAGGTTTAGGGTAGGGGTTAGGGTTAGGGTACGCGTTAGGGTTAGGGTAGTTATTAAACCTATCCCACTCTCTAGATACCCCTTAGCAAGTAAAGGAATATTATTTGGGGGTCCAGCCATGGAGAAGAATTTAGACACTAGGATAAGATAAGGAACACACCCATTATAAAGAAATCACGTTAGGATTCTCTTTTTAAGCTGTTCCTTAAAACACTAGTGCTTAGGAAATCTATTGGAGGCAGAAGCAGTCAAGGGTAGCCTAGGGTTAGGGTTAGGCTTAGGGTTAGGGTTAGGGTACGGCTTAGGGTACGGGTTCGGGGAGGGGTCCGTGTACGGTGTAGGGTATGGGTTAGGGTTAGGGTTAGGGTTAGTGTTAGGGTTAGGGCTCATTTTAGGGAACGGGTTAGGATTAGAGTACGTGTTAGGTTTAGGGTAGGGGTTAGGGTTAGGGTACGCGTTAGGGTTAGGGTAGTTATTAAACCTATCCCACTGTCTAGATACCCCTTAGCAAGTAAAGGAATATTATTTGGGGGTCCAGCCATGGAGAAGAATTTAGACACTAGGATAAGATAAGGAACACACCCATTATAAAGAAATCACGTTAGGATTCTCTTTTTAAGCTGTTCCTTAAAACACTAGTGCTTAGGAAATCTATTGGAGGCAGAAGCAGTCAAGGGTAGCCTAGGGTTAGGGTTAGGCTTAGGGTTAGGGTTAGGGTACGGCTTAGGGTACGGGTTCGGGGAGGGGTCCGTGTACGGTGTAGGGTATGGGTTAGGGTTAGGGTTAGTGTTAGGGTTAGGGCTCGGTTTAGGGTACGGGTTAGGATTAGGGTACGTGTTAGGGTTAGGGTAGGTGTTAGGGTTAGGGTACGCGTTAGGGTTAGGGTAGTTATTAAACCTATCCCACTCTCTAGATACCCCTTAGCACGTAAAGGAATATTATTTGGGGGTCCAGCCATGGAGAAGAATTTAGACACTAGGATAAGATAAGGAACACACCCATTATAAAGAAATCACATTAGGATTCTCTTTTTAAGCTGTTCCTTAAAACACTAGTGCTTAGGAAATCTATTGGAAGCAGAAGCAGTCAAGGGTAGCCTAGGGTTAGGGTTAGGCTTAGGGTTAGGGTTAGGGTACGGCTTATGGTACGGGTTCGGGGAGGGGTCCGTGTACGGTGTAGGGTATGGGTTAGGGTTAGGGTTAGGGTTAGTGTTAGGGTTAGGGCTCGGTTTAGGGTACGGGTTACGATTAGGGTACATGTTAGGGTTAGGGTAGGGGTTAGGGTTAGGAAACGCGTTAGGGTTAGGGTTGTTATTAAACCTATCCCATTCTCTAGATACCCCTTAGCACGTAAAGGAATATTATTTGGGGGTCCAGCCATGGAGAAGAGTTTAGACACTAGGATAAGATAAGGAACACACCCATTATACAGAAATCACATTAGGATTCTCTTTTTAAGCTGTTCCTTAAAACACTAGTGCTTAGGAAATCTATTGGAGGCAGAAGCAGTCAAGGGTAGCCTAGGGTTAGGGTTAGGCTTAGGGTTAGGGTTAGGGTACGGCTTAGGGTACGGGTTCGGGGAGGGGTCCGTGTACGGTGTAGGGTATGGGTTAGGGTTAGGGTTAGGGTTAGTGTTAGGGTTAGGGCTCGGTTTAGGGTACGGGTTAGGATTAGGGTACGTGTTAGGGTTAGGGTAGGGGTTAGGGTTAGTATACGCGTTAGGGTTAGGGTTGTTATTAAACCTATCCCATTCTCTAGATACCCCTTAGCACGTAAAGGAATATTATTTGGGGGTCCAGCCATGGAGAAGAGTTTAGACACTAGGATAAGATAAGGAACACACCCATTATACAGAAATCACATTAGGATTCTCTTTTTAAGCTGTTCCTTAAAACACTAGTGCTTAGGAAATCTATTGGAGGCAGAAGCAGTCAAGGGTAGCCTAGGGTTAGGGTTAGGCTTAGGGTTAGGGTTAGGGTACGGCTTAGGGTACGGGTTCGGGGAGGGGTCCGTGTACGGTGTAGGGTATGGGTTAGGGTTAGGGTTAGGGTTAGTGTTAGGGTTAGGGCTCGGTTTAGGGTACGGGTTAGGATTAGGGTACGTGTTAGGGTTAGGGTAGGGGTTAGGGTTAGGATACGCGTTAGGGTTAGGGTTGTTATTAAACCTATCCCATTCTCTAGATACCCGTTAGCACGTAAAGGAATATTATTTGGGGGTCCAGCCATGGAGAAGAGTTTAGACACTAGGATAAGATAAGGAACACACCCATTATAAAGAAATCACATTAGGATTCTCTTTTTAAGCTGTTCCTTAAAACACTAGTGCTTAGGAAATCTATTGGAGGCAGAAGCAGTCAAGGGTAGCCTAGGGTTAGGGTTAGGCTTAGGGTTAGGGTTAGGGTACGGCTTAGGGTACGGGTTCGGGGAGGGGTCCGTGTACGGTGTAGGGTATGGGTTAGGGTTAGGGTTAGGGTTAGTGTTAGGGTTAGGGCTCATTTTAGGGAACGGGTTAGGATTAGAGTACGTGTTAGGTTTAGGGTAGGGGTTAGGGTTAGGGTACGCGTTAGGGTTAGGGTAGTTATTAAACCTATCCCACTGTCTAGATACCCCTTAGCAAGTAAAGGAATATTATTTGGGGGTCCAGCCATGGAGAAGAATTTAGACACTAGGATAAGATAAGGAACACACCCATTATAAAGAAATCACGTTAGGATTCTCTTTTTAAGCTGTTCCTTAAAACACTAGTGCTTAGGAAATCTATTGGAGGCAGAAGCAGTCAAGGGTAGCCTAGGGTTAGGGTTAGGCTTAGGGTTAGGGTTAGGGTACGGCTTAGGGTACAGGTTCGGGGAGGGGTCCGTGTACGGTGTAGGGTATGGGTTAGGGTTAGGGTTAGGGCTCATTTTAGGGAACGGGTTAGGATTAGAGTACGTGTTAGGTTTAGGGTAGGGGTTAGGGTTAGGGTACGCGTTAGGGTTAGGGTAGTTATTAAACCTATCCCACTGTCTAGATACCCCTTAGCAAGTAAAGGAATATTATTTGGGGGTCCAGCCATGGAGAAGAATTTAGACACTAGGATAAGATAAGGAACACACCCATTATAAAGAAATCACGTTAGGATTCTCTTTTTAAGCTGTTCCTTAAAACACTAGTGCTTAGGAAATCTATTGGAGGCAGAAGCAGTCAAGGGTAGCCTAGGGTTAGGGTTAGGCTTAGGGTTAGGGTTAGGGTACGGCTTAGGGTACGGGTTCGGGGAGGGGTCCGTGTACGGTGTAGGGTATGGGTTAGGGTTAGGGTTAGGGTTAGTGTTAGGGTTAGGGCTCATTTTAGGGAACGGGTTAGGATTAGAGTACGTGTTAGGTTTAGGGTAGGGGTTAGGGTTAGGGTACGCGTTAGGGTTAGGGTAGTTATTAAACCTATCCCACTCTCTAGATACCCCTTAGCAAGTAAAGGAATATTATTTGGGGGTCCAGCCATGGAGAAGAATTTAGACACTAGGATAAGATAAGGAACACACCCATTATAAAGAAATCACGTTAGGATTCTCTTTTTAAGCTGTTCCTTAAAACACTAGTGCTTAGGAAATCTATTGGAGGCAGAAGCAGTCAAGGGTAGCCTAGGGTTAGGGTTAGGCTTAGGGTTAGGGTTAGGGTACGGCTTAGGGTACGGGTTCGGGGAGGGGTCCGTGTACGGTGTAGGGTATGGGTTAGGGTTAGGGTTAGGGTTAGTGTTAGGGTTAGGGCTCATTTTAGGGAACGGGTTAGGATTAGAGTACGTGTTAGGTTTAGGGTAGGGGTTAGGGTTAGGGTACGCGTTAGGGTTAGGGTAGTTATTAAACCTATCCCACTGTCTAGATACCCCTTAGCAAGTAAAGGAATATTATTTGGGGGTCCAGCCATGGAGAAGAATTTAGACACTAGGATAAGATAAGGAACACACCCATTATAAAGAAATCACGTTAGGATTCTCTTTTTAAGCTGTTCCTTAAAACACTAGTGCTTAGGAAATCTATTGGAGGCAGAAGCAGTCAAGGGTAGCCTAGGGTTAGGGTTAGGCTTAGGGTTAGGGTTAGGGTACGGCTTAGGGTACGGGTTCGGGGAGGGGTCCGTGTACGGTGTAGGGTATGGGTTAGGGTTAGGGTTAGGGTTAGTGTTAGGGTTAGGGCTCGGTTTAGGGTACGGGTTAGGTTTAGGGTACGTGTTAGGTTTAGGGTAGGGGTTAGGGTTAGGGTACGCGTTAGGGTTAGGGTAGTTATTAAACCTATCCCACTCTCTAGATACCCCTTAGCAAGTAAAGGAATATTATTTGGGGGTCCAGCCATGGAGAAGAATTTAGACACTAGGATAAGATAAGGAACACACCCATTATAAAGAAATCACGTTAGGATTCTCTTTTTAAGCTGTTCCTTAAAACACTAGTGCTTAGGAAATCTATTGGAGGCAGAAGCAGTCAAGGGTAGCCTAGGGTTAGGGTTAGGCTTAGGGTTAGGGTTAGGGTACGGCTTAGGGTACGGGTTCGGGGAGGGGTCCGTGTACGGTGTAGGGTATGGGTTAGGGTTAGGGTTAGGGTTAGTGTTAGGGTTAGGGCTCATTTTAGGGAACGGGTTAGGATTAGAGTACGTGTTAGGTTTAGGGTAGGGGTTAGGGTTAGGGTACGCGTTAGGGTTAGGGTAGTTATTAAACCTATCCCACTGTCTAGATACCCCTTAGCAAGTAAAGGAATATTATTTGGGGGTCCAGCCATGGAGAAGAATTTAGACACTAGGATAAGATAAGGAACACACCCATTATAAAGAAATCACGTTAGGATTCTCTTTTTAAGCTGTTCCTTAAAACACTAGTGCTTAGGAAATCTATTGGAGGCAGAAGCAGTCAAGGGTAGCCTAGGGTTAGGGTTAGGCTTAGGGTTAGGGTTAGGGTACGGCTTAGGGTACGGGTTCGGGGAGGGGTCCGTGTACGGTGTAGGGTATGGGTTAGGGTTAGGGTTAGGGTTAGTGTTAGGGTTAGGGCTCGGTTTAGGGTACGGGTTAGGTTTAGGGTACGTGTTAGGTTTAGGGTAGGGGTTAGGGTTAGGGTACGCGTTAGGGTTAGGGTAGTTATTAAACCTATCCCACTCTCTAGATACCCCTTAGCAAGTAAAGGAATATTATTTGGGGGTCCAGCCATGGAGAAGAATTTAGACACTAGGATAAGATAAGGAACACACCCATTATAAAGAAATCACGTTAGGATTCTCTTTTTAAGCTGTTCCTTAAAACACTAGTGCTTAGGAAATCTATTGGAGGCAGAAGCAGTCAAGGGTAGCCTAGGGTTAGGGTTAGGCTTAGGGTTAGGGTTAGGGTACGGCTTAGGGTACGGGTTCGGGGAGGGGTCCGTGTACGGTGTAGGGTATGGGTTAGGGTTAGGGTTAGGGTTAGTGTTAGGGTTAGGGCTCGGTTTAGGGTACGGGTTAGGATTAGGGTACGTGTTAGGGTTAGGGTAGGGGTTAGGGTTAAGATACGCGTTAGGGTTAGGGTTGTTATTAAACCTATCCCATTCTCTAGATACCCGTTAGCACGTAAAGGAATATTATTTGGGGGTCCAGCCATGGAGAAGAGTTTAGACACTAGGATAAGATAAGGAACACACCCATTATAAAGAAATCACATTAGGATTCTCTTTTTAAGCTGTTCCTTAAAACACTAGTGCTTAGGAAATCTATTGGAGGCAGAAGCAGTCAAGGGTAGCCTAGGGTTAGGGTTAGGCTTAGGGTTAGGGTTAGGGTACGGCTTAGGGTACGGGTTCGGGGAGGGGTCCGTGTACGGTGTAGGGTATGGGTTAGGGTTAGGGTTAGGGTTAGTGTTAGGGTTAGGGCTCATTTTAGGGAACGGGTTAGGATTAGAGTACGTGTTAGGTTTAGGGTAGGGGTTAGGGTTAGGGTACGCGTTAGGGTTAGGGTAGTTATTAAACCTATCCCACTGTCTAGATACCCCTTAGCAAGTAAAGGAATATTATTTGGGGGTCCAGCCATGGAGAAGAATTTAGACACTAGGATAAGATAAGGAACACACCCATTATAAAGAAATCACGTTAGGATTTTCTTTTTAAGCTGTTCCTTAAAACACTAGTGCTTAGGAAATCTATTGGAGGCAGAAGCAGTCAAGGGTAGCCTAGGGTTAGGGTTAGGCTTAGGGTTAGGGTTAGGGTACGGCTTAGGGTACGGGTTCGGGGAGGGGTCCGTGTACGGTGTAGGGTATGGGTTAGGGTTAGGGTTAGGGCTCATTTTAGGGAACGGGTTAGGATTAGAGTACGTGTTAGGTTTAGGGTAGGGGTTAGGGTTAGGGTACGCGTTAGGGTTAGGGTAGTTATTAAACCTATCTCACTGTCTAGATACCCCTTAGCAAGTAAAGGAATATTATTTGGGGGTCCAGCCATGGAGAAGAATTTAGACACTAGGATAAGATAAGGAACACACCCATTATAAAGAAATCACGTTAGGATTCTCTTTTTAAGCTGTTCCTTAAAACACTAGTGCTTAGGAAATCTATTGGAGGCAGAAGCAGTCAAGGGTAGCCTAGGGTTAGGGTTAGGCTTAGGGTTAGGGTTAGGGTACGGCTTAGGGTACGGGTTCGGGGAGGGGTCCGTGTACGGTGTAGGGTATGGGTTAGGGTTAGGGTTAGGGTTAGTGTTAGGGTTAGGGTTAGGGTTAGGGTTAGGGTTAGGGTTAGGGTTAGGGTTAGGGTACGGCTTAGGGTACGGGTTCGGGGAGGGGTCCGTGTACGGTGTAGGGTATGGGTTAGGGTTAGGGTTAG
This sequence comes from Balaenoptera ricei, assembly GCF_028023285.1. Classification (NCBI taxonomy): domain Eukaryota; kingdom Metazoa; phylum Chordata; class Mammalia; order Artiodactyla; family Balaenopteridae; genus Balaenoptera; species Balaenoptera ricei. Next base: position 149,873 of record NW_026777639.1, read on the forward strand.
GGTTAGTGTTAGGGTTAGGGCTCGGTTTAGGGTACGGGTTAGGTTTAGGGTACGTGTTAGGTTTAGGGTAGGGGTTAGGGTTAGGATACGCGTTAGGGTTAGGGTAGTTATTAAACCTATCCCACTCTCTAGATACCCGTTAGCACGTAAAGGAATATTATTTGGGGGTCCAGCCATGGAGAAGAGTTTAGACACTAGGATAAGATAAGGAACACACCCATTATAAAGAAATCACATTAGGATTCTCTTTTTAAGCTGTTCCTTAAAACACTATTGCTTAGGAAATCTATTGGAGGCAGAAGCAGTCAAGGGTAGCCTAGGGTTAGGGTTAGGCTTAGGGTTAGGGTTAGGGTACGGCTTAGGGTATGGGTTCGGGGAGGGGTCCGTGTACGGTGTAGGGTATGGGTTAGGGTTAGGGTTAGGGTTAGTGTTAGGGTTAGGGCTCGGTTTAGGGTACGGGTTAGGATTAGGGTACGTGTTAGGTTTAGGGTAGGGGTTAGGGTTAGGATACGTGTTAGGGTTAGGGTAGTTATTAAACCTATCCCACTCTCTAGATACCCCTTAGCACGTAAAGGAATATTATTTGGGGGTCCAGCCATGGAGAAGAGTTTAGACACTAGGATAAGATAAGGAACACACCCATTATACAGAAATCACATTAGGATTCTCTTTTTAAGCTGTTCCTTAAAACACTAGTGCTTAGGAAATCTATTGGAGGCAGAAGCAGTCAAGGGTAGCCTAGGGTTAGGGTTAGGCTTAGGGTTAGGGTTAGGGTACGGCTTAGGGTACGGGTTCGGGGAGGGGTCCGTGTACGGTGTAGGGTATGGGTTAGGGTTAGGGTTAGGGTTAGTGTTAGGGTTAGGGCTCGGTTTAGGGTACGGGTTAGGATTAGGGTACGTGTTAGGGTTAGGGTAGGGGTTAGGGTTAGGGTACGCGTTAGGGTTAGGGTAGTTATTAAACCTATCCCACTCTCTAGATACCCCTTAGCACGTAAAGGAATATTATTTGGGGGTCCAGCCATGGAGAAGAATTTAGACACTAGGATAAGATAAGGAACACACCCATTATAAAGAAATCACATTAGGATTCTCTTTTTAAGCTGTTCCTTAAAACACTAGTGCTTAGGAAATCTATTGGAAGCAGAAGCAGTCAAGGGTAGCCTAGGGTTAGGGTTAGGCTTAGGGTTAGGGTTAGGGTACGGCTTATGGTACGGGTTCGGGGAGGGGTCCGTGTACGGTGTAGGGTATGGGTTAGGGTTAGGGTTAGGGTTAGTGTTAGGGTTAGGGCTCGGTTTAGGGTACGGGTTACGATTAGGGTACATGTTAGGGTTAGGGTAGGGGTTAGGGTTAGGAAACGCGTTAGGGTTAGGGTTGTTATTAAACCTATCCCATTCTCTAGATACCCCTTAGCACGTAAAGGAATATTATTTGGGGGTCCAGCCATGGAGAAGAGTTTAGACACTAGGATAAGATAAGGAACACACCCATTATACAGAAATCACATTAGGATTCTCTTTTTAAGCTGTTCCTTAAAACACTAGTGCTTAGGAAATCTATTGGAGGCAGAAGCAGTCAAGGGTAGCCTAGGGTTAGGGTTAGGCTTAGGGTTAGGGTTAGGGTACGGCTTAGGGTACGGGTTCGGGGAGGGGTCCGTGTACGGTGTACGGTATGGGTTAGGGTTAGGGTTAGGGTTAGTGTTAGGGTTAGGGCTCGGTTTAGGGTACGGGTTAGGATTAGGGTACGTGTTAGGGTTAGGGTAGGGGTTAGGGTTAGTATACGCGTTAGGGTTAGGGTTGTTATTAAACCTATCCCATTCTCTAGATACCCCTTAGCACGTAAAGGAATATTATTTGGGGGTCCAGCCATGGAGAAGAGTTTAGACACTAGGATAAGATAAGGAACACACCCATTATACAGAAATCACATTAGGATTCTCTTTTTAAGCTGTTCCTTAAAACACTAGTGCTTAGGAAATCTATTGGAGGCAGAAGCAGTCAAGGGTAGCCTAGGGTTAGGGTTAGGCTTAGGGTTAGGGTTAGGGTACGGCTTAGGGTACGGGTTCGGGGAGGGGTCCGTGTACGGTGTAGGGTATGGGTTAGGGTTAGGGTTAGGGTTAGTGTTAGGGTTAGGGCTCGGTTTAGGGTACGGGTTAGGATTAGGGTACGTGTTAGGGTTAGGGTAGGGGTTAGGGTTAGGATACGCTTTAGGGTTAGGGTTGTTATTAAACCTATCCCATTCTCTAGATACCCGTTAGCACGTAAAGGAATATTATTTGGGGGTCCAGCCATGGAGAAGAGTTTAGACACTAGGATAAGATAAGGAACACACCCATTATAAAGAAATCACATTAGGATTCTCTTTTTAAGCTGTTCCTTAAAACACTAGTGCTTAGGAAATCTATTGGAGGCAGAAGCAGTCAAGGGTAGCCTAGGGTTAGGGTTAGGCTTAGGGTTAGGGTTAGGGTACGGCTTAGGGTACGGGTTCGGGGAGGGGTCCGTGTACGGTGTAGGGTATGGTTTAGGGTTAGGGTTAGGGTTAGTGTTAGGTTTAGGGCTCATTTTAGGGTATGGGTTAGGATTAGAGTACGTGTTAGGTTTAGGGTAGGGGTTAGGGTTAGGGTACGCGTTAGGGTTAGGGTAGTTATTAAACCTATCCCACTCTCTAGATACCCCTTAGCACGTAAAGGAATATTATTTGGGGGTCCAGCCATGGAGAAGAGTTTAGACACTAGGATAAGATAAGGAACACACCCATTATAAAGAAATCACATTAGGATTCTGTTTTTAAGCTGTTCCTTAAAACACTAGTGCTTAGGAAATCTATTGGAGGCAGAAGCAGTCAAGGGTAGCCTAGGGTTAGGGTTAGGCTTAGGGTTAGGGTTAGGGTACGGCTTAGGGTACGGGTTCGGGGAGGGGTCCGTGTACGGTGTAGGGTATGGGTTAGGGTTAGGGTTAGGGTTAGTGTTAGGGTTAGGGCTCATTTTAGGGAACGGGTTAGGATTAGAGTACGTGTTAGGTTTAGGGTAGGGGTTAGGGTTAGGGTACGCGTTAGGGTTAGGGTAGTTATTAAACCTATCCCACTGTCTAGATACCCCTTAGCAAGTAAAGGAATATTATTTGGGGGTCCAGCCATGGAGAAGAATTTAGACACTAGGATAAGATAAGGAACACACCCATTATAAAGAAATCACGTTAGGATTCTCTTTTTAAGCTGTTCCTTAAAACACTAGTGCTTAGGAAATCTATTGGAGGCAGAAGCAGTCAAGGGTAGCCTAGGGTTAGGGTTAGGCTTAGGGTTAGGGTTAGGGTACGGCTTAGGGTACGGGTTCGGGGAGGGGTCCGTGTACGGTGTAGGGTATGGGTTAGGGTTAGGGTTAGGGTTAGTGTTAGGGTTAGGGCTCATTTTAGGGAACGGGTTAGGATTAGAGTACGTGTTAGGTTTAGGGTAGGGGTTAGGGTTAGGGTACGCGTTAGGGTTAGGGTAGTTATTAAACCTATCCCACTCTCTAGATACCCCTTAGCAAGTAAAGGAATATTATTTGGGGGTCCAGCCATGGAGAAGAATTTAGACACTAGGATAAGATAAGGAACACACCCATTATAAAGAAATCACGTTAGGATTATCTTTTTAAGCTGTTCCTTAAAACACTAGTGCTTAGGAAATCTATTGGAGGCAGAAGCAGTCAAGGGTAGCCTAGGGTTAGGGTTAGGCTTAGGGTTAGGGTTAGGGTACGGCTTAGGGTACGGGTTCGGGGAGGGGTCCGTGTACGGTGTAGGGTATGGGTTAGGGTTAGGGTTAGGGTTAGTGTTAGGGTTAGGGCTCGGTTTAGGGTACGGGTTAGGTTTAGGGTACGTGTTAGGTTTAGGGTAGGGGTTAGGGTTAGGATACGCGTTAGGGTTAGGGTAGTTATTAAACCTATCCCACTCTCTAGATACCCGTTAGCACGTAAAGGAATATTATTTGGGGGTCCAGCCATGGAGAAGAGTTTAGACACTAGGATAAGATAAGGAACACACCCATTATAAAGAAATCACATTAGGATTCTCTTTTTAAGCTGTTCCTTAAAACACTATTGCTTAGGAAATCTATTGGAGGCAGAAGCAGTCAAGGGTAGCCTAGGGTTAGGGTTAGGCTTAGGGTTAGGGTTAGGGTACGGCTTAGGGTATGGGTTCGGGGAGGGGTCCGTGTACGGTGTAGGGTATGGGTTAGGGTTAGGGTTAGGGTTAGTGTTAGGGTTAGGGCTCGGTTTAGGGTACGGGTTAGGATTAGGGTACGTGTTAGGTTTATGGTAGGGGTTAGGGTTAGGATACGTGTTAGGGTTAGGGTAGTTATTAAACCTATCCCACTCTCTAGATACCCCTTAGCACGTAAAGGAATATTATTTGGGGGTCCAGCCATGGAGAAGAGTTTAGACACTAGGATAAGATAAGGAACACACCCATTATACAGAAATCACATTAGGATTCTCTTTTTAAGCTGTTCCTTAAAACACTAGTGCTTAGGAAATCTATTGGAGGCAGAAGCAGTCAAGGGTAGCCTAGGGTTAGGGTTAGGCTTAGGGTTAGGGTTAGGGTACGGCTTAGGGTACGGGTTCGGGGAGGGGTCCGTGTACGGTGTAGGGTATGGGTTAGGGTTAGGGTTAGGGTTAGTGTTAGGGTTAGGGCTCGGTTTAGGGTACGGGTTAGGATTAGGGTACGTGTTAGTGTTAGGGTAGGGGTTAGGGTTAGTATACGCGTTAGGGTTAGGGTTGTTATTAAACCTATCCCATTCTCTAGATACCCCTTAGCACGTAAAGGAATATTATTTGGGGGTCCAGCCATGGAGAAGAGTTTAGACACTAGGATAAGATAAGGAACACACCCATTATACAGAAATCACATTAGGATTCTCTTTTTAAGCTGTTCCTTAAAACACTAGTGCTTAGGAAATCTATTGGAGGCAGAAGCAGTCAAGGGTAGCCTAGGGTTAGGGTTAGGCTTAGGGTTAGGGTTAGGGTACGGCTTAGGGTACGGGTTCGGGGAGGGGTCCGTGTACGGTGTAGGGTATGGGTTAGGGTTAGGGTTAGGGTTAGTGTTAGGGTTAGGGCTCGGTTTAGGGTACGGGTTAGGTTTAGGGTACGTGTTAGGTTTAGGGTAGGGGTTAGGGTTAGGATACGCGTTAGGGTTAGGGTAGTTATTAAACCTATCCCACTCTCTAGATACCCGTTAGCACGTAAAGGAATATTATTTGGGGGTCCAGCCATGGAGAAGAGTTTAGACACTAGGATAAGATAAGGAACACACCCATTATAAAGAAATCACATTAGGATTCTCTTTTTAAGCTGTTCCTTAAAACACTATTGCTTAGGAAATCTATTGGAGGCAGAAGCAGTCAAGGGTAGCCTAGGGTTAGGGTTAGGCTTAGGGTTAGGGTTAGGGTACGGCTTAGGGTATGGGTTCGGGGAGGGGTCCGTGTACGGTGTAGGGTATGGGTTAGGGTTAGGGTTAGGGTTAGTGTTAGGGTTAGGGCTCGGTTTAGGGTACGGGTTAGGATTAGGGTACGTGTTAGGTTTAGGGTAGGGGTTAGGGTTAGGATACGTGTTAGGGTTAGGGTAGTTATTAAACCTATCCCACTCTCTAGATACCCCTTAGCACGTAAAGGAATATTATTTGGGGGTCCAGCCATGGAGAAGAGTTTAGACACTAGGATAAGATAAGGAACACACCCATTATACAGAAATCACATTAGGATTCTCTTTTTAAGCTGTTCCTTAAAACACTAGTGCTTAGGAAATCTATTGGAGGCAGAAGCAGTCAAGGGTAGCCTAGGGTTAGGGTTAGGCTTAGGGTTAGGGTTAGGGTACGGCTTAGGGTACGGGTTCGGGGAGGGGTCCGTGTACGGTGTAGGGTATGGGTTAGGGTTAGGGTTAGGGTTAGTGTTAGGGTTAGGGCTCGGTTTAGGGTACGGGTTAGGATTAGGGTACGTGTTAGGGTTAGGGTAGGGGTTAGGGTTAGGGTACGCGTTAGGGTTAGGGTAGTTATTAAACCTATCCCACTCTCTAGATACCCCTTAGCACGTAAAGGAATATTATTTGGGGGTCCAGCCATGGAGAAGAATTTAGACACTAGGATAAGATAAGGAACACACCCATTATAAAGAAATCACGTTAGGATTCTCTTTTTAAGCTGTTCCTTAAAACACTAGTGCTTAGGAAATCTATTGGAGGCAGAAGCAGTCAAGGGTAGCCTAGGGTTAGGGTTAGGCTTAGGGTTAGGGTTAGGGTACGGCTTAGGGTACGGGTTCGGGGAGGGGTCCGTGTACGGTGTAGGGTATGGGTTAGGGTTAGGGTTAGGGTTAGTGTTAGGGTTAGGGCTCGGTTTAGGGTACGGGTTAGGTTTAGGGTACGTGTTAGGTTTAGGGTAGGGGTTAGGGTTAGGGTACGCGTTAGGGTTAGGGTAGTTATTAAACCTATCCCACTCTCTAGATACCCCTTAGCAAGTAAAGGAATATTATTTGGGGGTCCAGCCATGGAGAAGAATTTAGACACTAGGATAAGATAAGGAACACACCCATTATAAAGAAATCACGTTAGGATTCTCTTTTTAAGCTGTTCCTTAAAACACTAGTGCTTAGGAAATCTATTGGAGGCAGAAGCAGTCAAGGGTAGCCTAGGGTTAGGGTTAGGCTTAGGGTTAGGGTTAGGGTACGGCTTAGGGTACGGGTTCGGGGAGGGGTCCGTGTACGGTGTAGGGTATGGGTTAGGGTTAGGGTTAGGGTTAGTGTTAGGGTTAGGGCTCGGTTTAGGGTACGGGTTAGGATTAGGGTACGTGTTAGGGTTAGGGTAGGGGTTAGGGTTAAGATACGCGTTAGGGTTAGGGTTGTTATTAAACCTATCCCATTCTCTAGATACCCGTTAGCACGTAAAGGAATATTATTTGGGGGTCCAGCCATGGAGAAGAGTTTAGACACTAGGATAAGATAAGGAACACACCCATTATAAAGAAATCACATTAGGATTCTCTTTTTAAGCTGTTCCTTAAAACACTAGTGCTTAGGAAATCTATTGGAGGCAGAAGCAGTCAAGGGTAGCCTAGGGTTAGGGTTAGGCTTAGGGTTAGGGTTAGGGTACGGCTTAGGGTACGGGTTCGGGGAGGGGTCCGTGTACGGTGTAGGGTATGGGTTAGGGTTAGGGTTAGGGTTAGTGTTAGGGTTAGGGCTCATTTTAGGGAACGGGTTAGGATTAGAGTACGTGTTAGGTTTAGGGTAGGGGTTAGGGTTAGGGTACGCGTTAGGGTTAGGGTAGTTATTAAACCTATCCCACTGTCTAGATACCCCTTAGCAAGTAAAGGAATATTATTTGGGGGTCCAGCCATGGAGAAGAATTTAGACACTAGGATAAGATAAGGAACACACCCATTATAAAGAAATCACGTTAGGATTTTCTTTTTAAGCTGTTCCTTAAAACACTAGTGCTTAGGAAATCTATTGGAGGCAGAAGCAGTCAAGGGTAGCCTAGGGTTAGGGTTAGGCTTAGGGTTAGGGTTAGGGTACGGCTTAGGGTACGGGTTCGGGGAGGGGTCCGTGTACGGTGTAGGGTATGGGTTAGGGTTAGGGTTAGGGCTCATTTTAGGGAACGGGTTAGGATTAGAGTACGTGTTAGGTTTAGGGTAGGGGTTAGGGTTAGGGTACGCGTTAGGGTTAGGGTAGTTATTAAACCTATCTCACTGTCTAGATACCCCTTAGCAAGTAAAGGAATATTATTTGGGGGTCCAGCCATGGAGAAGAATTTAGACACTAGGATAAGATAAGGAACACACCCATTATAAAGAAATCACGTTAGGATTCTCTTTTTAAGCTGTTCCTTAAAACACTAGTGCTTAGGAAATCTATTGGAGGCAGAAGCAGTCAAGGGTAGCCTAGGGTTAGGGTTAGGCTTAGGGTTAGGGTTAGGGTACGGCTTAGGGTACGGGTTCGGGGAGGGGTCCGTGTACGGTGTAGGGTATGGGTTAGGGTTAGGGTTAGGGTTAGTGTTAGGGTTAGGGTTAGGGTTAGGGTTAGGGTTAGGGTTAGGGTTAGGGTTAGGGTACGGCTTAGGGTACGGGTTCGGGGAGGGGTCCGTGTACGGTGTAGGGTATGGGTTAGGGTTAGGGTTAGGGTTAGTGTTAGGGTTAGGGCTCGGTTTAGGGTACGGGTTAGGTTTAGGGTACGTGTTAGGTTTAGGGTAGGGGTTAGGGTTAGGATACGCGTTAGGGTTAGGGTAGTTATTAAACCTATCCCACTCTCTAGATACCCGTTAGCACGTAAAGGAATATTATTTGGGGGTCCAGCCATGGAGAAGAGTTTAGACACTAGGATAAGATAAGGAACACACCCATTATAAAGAAATCACATTAGGATTCTCTTTTTAAGCTGTTCCTTAAAACACTATTGCTTAGGAAATCTATTGGAGGCAGAAGCAGTCAAGGGTAGCCTAGGGTTAGGGTTAGGCTTAGGGTTAGGGTTAGGGTACGGCTTAGGGTATGGGTTCGGGGAGGGGTCCGTGTACGGTGTAGGGTATGGGTTAGGGTTAGGGTTAGGGTTAGTGTTAGGGTTAGGGCTCGGTTTAGGGTACGGGTTAGGATTAGGGTACGTGTTAGGTTTAGGGTAGGGGTTAGGGTTAGGATACGTGTTAGGGTTAGGGTAGTTATTAAACCTATCCCACTCTCTAGATACCCCTTAGCACGTAAAGGAATATTATTTGGGGGTCCAGCCATGGAGAAGAGTTTAGACACTAGGATAAGATAAGGAACACACCCATTATACAGAAATCACATTAGGATTCTCTTTTTAAGCTGTTCCTTAAAACACTAGTGCTTAGGAAATCTATTGGAGGCAGAAGCAGTCAAGGGTAGCCTAGGGTTAGGGTTAGGCTTAGGGTTAGGGTTAGGGTACGGCTTAGGGTACGGGTTCGGGGAGGGGTCCGTGTACGGTGTAGGGTATGGGTTAGGGTTAGGGTTAGGGTTAGTGTTAGGGTTAGGGCTCGGTTTAGGGTACGGGTTAGGATTAGGGTACGTGTTAGGGTTAGGGTAGGGGTTAGGGTTAGGGTACGCGTTAGGGTTAGGGTAGTTATTAAACCTATCCCACTCTCTAGATACCCCTTAGCACGTAAAGGAATATTATTTGGGGGTCCAGCCATGGAGAAGAATTTAGACACTAGGATAAGATAAGGAACACACCCATTATAAAGAAATCACATTAGGATTCTCTTTTTAAGCTGTTCCTTAAAACACTAGTGCTTAGGAAATCTATTGGAAGCAGAAGCAGTCAAGGGTAGCCTAGGGTTAGGGTTAGGCTTAGGGTTAGGGTTAGGGTACGGCTTATGGTACGGGTTCGGGGAGGGGTCCGTGTACGGTGTAGGGTATGGGTTAGGGTTAGGGTTAGGGTTAGTGTTAGGGTTAGGGCTCGGTTTAGGGTACGGGTTACGATTAGGGTACATGTTAGGGTTAGGGTAGGGGTTAGGGTTAGGAAACGCGTTAGGGTTAGGGTTGTTATTAAACCTATCCCATTCTCTAGATACCCCTTAGCACGTAAAGGAATATTATTTGGGGGTCCAGCCATGGAGAAGAGTTTAGACACTAGGATAAGATAAGGAACACACCCATTATACAGAAATCACATTAGGATTCTCTTTTTAAGCTGTTCCTTAAAACACTAGTGCTTAGGAAATCTATTGGAGGCAGAAGCAGTCAAGGGTAGCCTAGGGTTAGGGTTAGGCTTAGGGTTAGGGTTAGGGTACGGCTTAGGGTACGGGTTCGGGGAGGGGTCCGTGTACGGTGTACGGTATGGGTTAGGGTTAGGGTTAGGGTTAGTGTTAGGGTTAGGGCTCGGTTTAGGGTACGGGTTAGGATTAGGGTACGTGTTAGGGTTAGGGTAGGGGTTAGGGTTAGTATACGCGTTAGGGTTAGGGTTGTTATTAAACCTATCCCATTCTCTAGATACCCCTTAGCACGTAAAGGAATATTATTTGGGGGTCCAGCCATGGAGAAGAGTTTAGACACTAGGATAAGATAAGGAACACACCCATTATACAGAAATCACATTAGGATTCTCTTTTTAAGCTGTTCCTTAAAACACTAGTGCTTAGGAAATCTATTGGAGGCAGAAGCAGTCAAGGGTAGCCTAGGGTTAGGGTTAGGCTTAGGGTTAGGGTTAGGGTACGGCTTAGGGTACGGGTTCGGGGAGGGGTCCGTGTACGGTGTAGGGTATGGGTTAGGGTTAGGGTTAGGGTTAGTGTTAGGGTTAGGGCTCGGTTTAGGGTACGGGTTAGGATTAGGGTACGTGTTAGGGTTAGGGTAGGGGTTAGGGTTAGGATACGCTTTAGGGTTAGGGTTGTTATTAAACCTATCCCATTCTCTAGATACCCGTTAGCACGTAAAGGAATATTATTTGGGGGTCCAGCCATGGAGAAGAGTTTAGACACTAGGATAAGATAAGGAACACACCCATTATAAAGAAATCACATTAGGATTCTCTTTTTAAGCTGTTCCTTAAAACACTAGTGCTTAGGAAATCTATTGGAGGCAGAAGCAGTCAAGGGTAGCCTAGGGTTAGGGTTAGGCTTAGGGTTAGGGTTAGGGTACGGCTTAGGGTACGGGTTCGGGGAGGGGTCCGTGTACGGTGTAGGGTATGGTTTAGGGTTAGGGTTAGGGTTAGTGTTAGGTTTAGGGCTCATTTTAGGGTATGGGTTAGGATTAGAGTACGTGTTAGGTTTAGGGTAGGGGTTAGGGTTAGGGTACGCGTTAGGGTTAGGGTAGTTATTAAACCTATCCCACTCTCTAGATACCCCTTAGCACGTAAAGGAATATTATTTGGGGGTCCAGCCATGGAGAAGAGTTTAGACACTAGGATAAGATAAGGAACACACCCATTATAAAGAAATCACATTAGGATTCTGTTTTTAAGCTGTTCCTTAAAACACTAGTGCTTAGGAAATCTATTGGAGGCAGAAGCAGTCAAGGGTAGCCTAGGGTTAGGGTTAGGCTTAGGGTTAGGGTTAGGGTACGGCTTAGGGTACGGGTTCGGGGAGGGGTCCGTGTACGGTGTAGGGTATGGGTTAGGGTTAGGGTTAGGGTTAGTGTTAGGGTTAGGGCTCATTTTAGGGAACGGGTTAGGATTAGAGTACGTGTTAGGTTTAGGGTAGGGGTTAGGGTTAGGGTACGCGTTAGGGTTAGGGTAGTTATTAAACCTATCCCACTGTCTAGATACCCCTTAGCAAGTAAAGGAATATTATTTGGGGGTCCAGCCATGGAGAAGAATTTAGACACTAGGATAAGATAAGGAACACACCCATTATAAAGAAATCACGTTAGGATTCTCTTTTTAAGCTGTTCCTTAAAACACTAGTGCTTAGGAAATCTATTGGAGGCAGAAGCAGTCAAGGGTAGCCTAGGGTTAGGGTTAGGCTTAGGGTTAGGGTTAGGGTACGGCTTAGGGTACGGGTTCGGGGAGGGGTCCGTGTACGGTGTAGGGTATGGGTTAGGGTTAGGGTTAGGGTTAGTGTTAGGGTTAGGGCTCATTTTAGGGAACGGGTTAGGATTAGAGTACGTGTTAGGTTTAGGGTAGGGGTTAGGGTTAGGGTACGCGTTAGGGTTAGGGTAGTTATTAAACCTATCCCACTCTCTAGATACCCCTTAGCAAGTAAAGGAATATTATTTGGGGGTCCAGCCATGGAGAAGAATTTAGACACTAGGATAAGATAAGGAACACACCCATTATAAAGAAATCACGTTAGGATTATCTTTTTAAGCTGTTCCTTAAAACACTAGTGCTTAGGAAATCTATTGGAGGCAGAAGCAGTCAAGGGTAGCCTAGGGTTAGGGTTAGGCTTAGGGTTAGGGTTAGGGTACGGCTTAGGGTACGGGTTCGGGGAGGGGTCCGTGTACGGTGTAGGGTATGGGTTAGGGTTAGGGTTAGGGTTAGTGTTAGGGTTAGGGCTCGGTTTAGGGTACGGGTTAGGTTTAGGGTACGTGTTAGGTTTAGGGTAGGGGTTAGGGTTAGGATACGCGTTAGGGTTAGGGTAGTTATTAAACCTATCCCACTCTCTAGATACCCGTTAGCACGTAAAGGAATATTATTTGGGGGTCCAGCCATGGAGAAGAGTTTAGACACTAGGATAAGATAAGGAACACACCCATTATAAAGAAATCACATTAGGATTCTCTTTTTAAGCTGTTCCTTAAAACACTATTGCTTAGGAAATCTATTGGAGGCAGAAGCAGTCAAGGGTAGCCTAGGGTTAGGGTTAGGCTTAGGGTTAGGGTTAGGGTACGGCTTAGGGTATGGGTTCGGGGAGGGGTCCGTGTACGGTGTAGGGTATGGGTTAGGGTTAGGGTTAGGGTTAGTGTTAGGGTTAGGGCTCGGTTTAGGGTACGGGTTAGGATTAGGGTACGTGTTAGGTTTAGGGTAGGGGTTAGGGTTAGGATACGTGTTAGGGTTAGGGTAGTTATTAAACCTATCCCACTCTCTAGATACCCCTTAGCACGTAAAGGAATATTATTTGGGGGTCCAGCCATGGAGAAGAGTTTAGACACTAGGATAAGATAAGGAACACACCCATTATACAGAAATCACATTAGGATTCTCTTTTTAAGCTGTTCCTTAAAACACTAGTGCTTAGGAAATCTATTGGAGGCAGAAGCAGTCAAGGGTAGCCTAGGGTTAGGGTTAGGCTTAGGGTTAGGGTTAGGGTACGGCTTAGGGTACGGGTTCGGGGAGGGGTCCGTGTACGGTGTAGGGTATGGGTTAGGGTTAGGGTTAGGGTTAGTGTTAGGGTTAGGGCTCGGTTTAGGGTACGGGTTAGGATTAGGGTACGTGTTAGTGTTAGGGTAGGGGTTAGGGTTAGTATACGCGTTAGGGTTAGGGTTGTTATTAAACCTATCCCATTCTCTAGATACCCCTTAGCACGTAAAGGAATATTATTTGGGGGTCCAGCCATGGAGAAGAGTTTAGACACTAGGATAAGATAAGGAACACACCCATTATACAGAAATCACATTAGGATTCTCTTTTTAAGCTGTTCCTTAAAACACTAGTGCTTAGGAAATCTATTGGAGGCAGAAGCAGTCAAGGGTAGCCTAGGGTTAGGGTTAGGCTTAGGGTTAGGGTTAGGGTACGGCTTAGGGTACGGGTTCGGGGAGGGGTCCGTGTACGGTGTAGGGTATGGGTTAGGGTTAGGGTTAGGGTTAGTGTTAGGGTTAGGGCTCGGTTTAGGGTACGGGTTAGGTTTAGGGTACGTGTTAGGTTTAGGGTAGGGGTTAGGGTTAGGATACGCGTTAGGGTTAGGGTAGTTATTAAACCTATCCCACTCTCTAGATACCCGTTAGCACGTAAAGGAATATTATTTGGGGGTCCAGCCATGGAGAAGAGTTTAGACACTAGGATAAGATAAGGAACACACCCATTATAAAGAAATCACATTAGGATTCTCTTTTTAAGCTGTTCCTTAAAACACTATTGCTTAGGAAATCTATTGGAGGCAGAAGCAGTCAAGGGTAGCCTAGGGTTAGGGTTAGGCTTAGGGTTAGGGTTAGGGTACGGCTTAGGGTATGGGTTCGGGGAGGGGTCCGTGTACGGTGTAGGGTATGGGTTAGGGTTAGGGTTAGGGTTAGTGTTAGGGTTAGGGCTCGGTTTAGGGTACGGGTTAGGATTAGGGTACGTGTTAGGTTTAGGGTAGGGGTTAGGGTTAGGATACGTGTTAGGGTTAGGGTAGTTATTAAACCTATCCCACTCTCTAGATACCCCTTAGCACGTAAAGGAATATTATTTGGGGGTCCAGCCATGGAGAAGAGTTTAGACACTAGGATAAGATAAGGAACACACCCATTATACAGAAATCACATTAGGATTCTCTTTTTAAGCTGTTCCTTAAAACACTAGTGCTTAGGAAATCTATTGGAGGCAGAAGCAGTCAAGGGTAGCCTAGGGTTAGGGTTAGGCTTAGGGTTAGGGTTAGGGTACGGCTTAGGGTACGGGTTCGGGGAGGGGTCCGTGTACGGTGTAGGGTATGGGTTAGGGTTAGGGTTAGGGTTAGTGTTAGGGTTAGGGCTCGGTTTAGGGTACGGGTTAGGATTAGGGTACGTGTTAGGGTTAGGGTAGGGGTTAGGGTTAGGGTACGCGTTAGGGTTAGGGTAGTTATTAAACCTATCCCACTCTCTAGATACCCCTTAGCACGTAAAGGAATATTATTTGGGGGTCCAGCCATGGAGAAGAATTTAGACACTAGGATAAGATAAGGAACACACCCATTATAAAGAAATCACATTAGGATTCTCTTTTTAAGCTGTTCCTTAAAACACTAGTGCTTAGGAAATCTATTGGAAGCAGAAGCAGTCAAGGGTAGCCTAGGGTTAGGGTTAGGCTTAGGGTTAGGGTTAGGGTACGGCTTATGGTACGGGTTCGGGGAGGGGTCCGTGTACGGTGTAGGGTATGGGTTAGGGTTAGGGTTAGGGTTAGTGTTAGGGTTAGGGCTCGGTTTAGGGTACGGGTTACGATTAGGGTACATGTTAGGGTTAGGGTAGGGGTTAGGGTTAGGAAACGCGTTAGGGTTAGGGTTGTTATTAAACCTATCCCATTCTCTAGATACCCCTTAGCACGTAAAGGAATATTATTTGGGGGTCCAGCCATGGAGAAGAGTTTAGACACTAGGATAAGATAAGGAACACACCCATTATACAGAAATCACATTAGGATTCTCTTTTTAAGCTGTTCCTTAAAACACTAGTGCTTAGGAAATCTATTGGAGGCA